>NC_069503.1:727736736-727914236 GCF_027579735.1 Bombina bombina | reverse complement strand
GGGGCATGCCCCAAGAATTTCAGCTCTTTTGCCTGTAAAAAAAAACATACAATACCCCCCCCCCAACATTACAACCCACCACCCACATACCCCTAATCTAACCCAAACCCCCTTAAATAAACCTAACACTAATCCCCTGAAGATCTTCCTACCTTGTCTTCACCATCCAGGTATCACCGATCCGTCCTGGCTCCAAGATCTTCATCCAACCCAAGCGGGGGTTGGCGATCCATAATCCGGTGCTCCAAAGTCTTCCTCCTATCCGGCAAGAAGAGGACATCCGGACCGGCAAACATCTTCTCCAAGCGGCATCTTCTATGTTCTTCCATCCGATGACGACCGGCTCCATCTTGAAGACCTCCAGCGCGGATCCATCCTCTTCTTCCGACGACTAGACGACGAATGACGGTTCCTTTAAGGGACGTCATCCAAGATGGCGTCCCTCGAATTCCGATTGGCTGATAGGATTCTATCAGCCAATCGGAATTAAGGTAGGAATATTCTGATTGGCTGATGGAATCAGCCAATCAGAATCAAGTTCAATCCGATTGGCTGATCCAATCAGCCAATCAGATTGAGCTCGCATTCTATTGGCTGATCGGAACAGCCAATAGAATGCGAGCTCAATCTGATTGGCTGATTGGATCAGCCAATCGGATTGAACTTGATTCTGATTGGCTGATTCCATCAGCCAATCAGAATATTCCTACCTTAATTCCGATTGGCTGATAGAATCCTATCAGCCAATCGGAATTCGAGGGACGCCATCTTGGATGACGTCCCTTAAAGGAACCGTCATTCGTCGTCTAGTCGTCGGAAGAAGAGGATGGATCCGCGCTGGAGGTCTTCAAGATGGAGCCGGTCGTCATCGGATGGAAGAACATAGAAGATGCCGCTTGGAGAAGATGTTTGCCGGTCCGGATGTCCTCTTCTTGCCGGATAGGAGGAAGACTTTGGAGCACCGGATTATGGATCGCCAACCCCCGCTTGGGTTGGATGAAGATCTTGGAGCCAGGACGGATCGGTGATACCTGGATGGTGAAGACAAGGTAGGAAGATCTTCAGGGGATTAGTGTTAGGTTTATTTAAGGGGGTTTGGGTTAGATTAGGGGTATGTGGGTGGTGGGTTGTAATGTTGGGGGGGGGGGTATTGTATGTTTTTTTTTACAGGCAAAAGAGCTGAAATTCTTGGGGCATGCCCCGCAAAGGGCCCTGTTCAGGGCTGGTAAGGTAAAAGAGCTTGTAATTTTTGTATTTTAGAATAGGGTAGGGAATTTTTTATTTTGGGGGTCTTTGTTATTTTATTAGGGGGCTTAGAGTAGGTGTAATTAGTTTAAAATTGTTGTAATATTTTTCTTATGTTTGTAAATATTTTTTTATTTTCTGTAACTTAGTTCTTTTTTATTTTTTGTACTTTAGATAGTTTATTTAATTGTATTTATTTGTAGCAATTGTGTTTAATTAATTTATTGATAGTGTAGTGTTAGGTTAATTGTAGGTAATTGTAGGTAGTTTATTTAATTATTTTATTGATAGGGTAGTGTTAGGTTTAATTATAACTTAGGTTAGGATTTATTTTACAGGTAAATTTGTAATTATTTTAACTAGGTAACTATTAAATAGTTCTTAACTATTTAATAGCTATTGTACCTGGTTAAAATAAATACAAAGTTACCTGTAAAATAAATATTAATCCTAAAATAGCTATAATATAAATGTAATTTATATTGTAGCTATATTAGGATTTATTTTACAGGTAAGTATTTAGCTTTAAATAGGAATCATTTATTTAATAAGAGTTAATTTATTTCGTTAGATAAAAATTATATTTAACTTAGGGGGGTGTTAGTGTTAGGGTTAGACTTAGCTTTAGGGGTTAATACATTTATTAGAATAGCGGTGAGCTCCGGTCGGCAGATTAGGGGTTAATAATTGAAGGTAGGTGTCGGCGATGTTAGGGAGGGCAGATTAGGGGTTAATACTATTTATGATAGGGTTAGTGAGGCGGATTAGGGGTTAATAACTTTATTATAGTAGCGCTCAGGTCCGCTCGGCAGATTAGGGGTTAATAAGTGTAGGTAGGTGTCGGCGACGTTGTGGGGGGCAGATTAGGGGTTAATAAATATAACATAGGGGTCGGCGATGTTAGGGCAGCAGATTAGGGGTACATAGGGATAACGTAGGTGGCGGCGGTTTACGGAGCGGCAGATTAGGGGTTAAAAGTGTAATGCAGGGGTCAGCGATAGCGGGGGCGGCAGATTAGGGGTTAATAAGTGTAAGGCTAGGGGTGTTTAGACTCGGGGTACATGTTAGAGTGTTAGGTGCAGACGTAGGAAGTGTTTCCCCATAGGAAACAATGGGGCTGCGTTAGGAGCTGAACGCTGCTTTTTTGCAGGTGTTAGGTTTTTTTTCAGCTCAAACAGCCCCATTGTTTCCTATGGGAGAATCGTGCACGAGCACGTTTTTGAGGCCGGCCGCGTCCGTAAGCAACTCTGGTATCGAGAGTTGTATTTGCGGTAAAAATGCTCTACGCTCCTTTTTTGGAGCCTAACGCAGCATTTGTTTGAACTCTCGATACCAGAGTTAAATTTATGGTGCGGCCAGAAAAAAACCCGCGGAGCGTTAACAGCCCTTTTACCGCCAAACTCCAAATCTAGCCGTTAATTTCTTCGAGGGACCTCGCTGTACTGATGAGTCTTCTTAGATCATCTTACTAGAGCAGAGAGTTTGAGATCAACAAACCCTAATGTGGTGTGAAGCCAATAAAAATATCACCCATTTGTGGGATTTTCTAATGGACTTGAAGGGGCTCATGACTGAATAACACACAGAACATTGTACAAGACAGTTCATTCAGCTCTTCTAATAGACTGGAATAGACTCCATTGTTTGAAAAGAGAATGATTATTTCATTATAAATAATAATAAGAAAACTTAGCAAATATAACAGCCATTTCATTATTGCATTCTATATATTGCCTAATCAAACAATTCAAATAATGGATTTTGACCTTACTGTACCCAGTCGATATATTTTAGCATAGAGCTAAGGCAGCATTTTTCTCAGCAAGCTTTATATTAACTTAATGACCCTTATTTAATCTATTTGAAAAGCTATGCAAAAACATTTGCATGCCAGGGTGCATTTGCCTTCATTTGCTAAGCCTTTTCAATCCATTATAAGAGATAAATTAGCAAAACTGCTTGATTTGCTTACACAATATCCTCCCCAACATGAAAAAATTGGGTGTTTCACAGACATTTTGGAAGTGGTGTCAGGGTGCCAGGCATCAGACTGAGACGAGAAGTGCAAAAATAATCACACCTTTATTAATAGCAAAAAATAATAAAAAGTCCACAAGTCGAGGGGGCGTGTCCAAGCATCGAACATGGCTGGCAGCACATTTAAGAGCTCTGTACATTTATCAAACTAATCCGTAATATATCTTAAGCTAACCCTTGCATCTATATGGTCATCATATAACTTGTGATTCAGAAGCCAAAGACGGATTCATTGAAGATAATTATATTTCAAAATGAGCTTTAAAACTGCTATTTCAGAAGAAGCAAGCTGCGAGCCATTATCAAGCTATTTCTAACTTCCCTCCTGGTCTGCCCGGGAGTTCAGCTATATCCTATTAAATTCTCTTTTTGATACTCATGAGTACAGCAGAGGCCTCACGTACCAGTAATGTTATTAACTATATACTTGTATCACACCACATATGCAGGAAGTATCTTACACCCCAGCCGCATGAAACCTCCTCAATAAACACTCTAGCAGAGTGACCCTCTTATATTTTACTGCTCTGTCTATGCCACCATGCAAGGGTTAACCTCTCTCTAATATATCCTAAAATATGCTATAGGCTTGAAGTTTCATTAACATATAAATTCTCATGAGTTGGTTTGGGGATATAGCATGCTCTTTATTTGCAAACAAAATTTCAGTCGCTAACCCTAGAGCTTATATGATCAGAATAAATGCTGGACTGGATACCCAACCCTCATTCTACTGAATAAGCGTACCTAGCTTGTTACCTGGACTACTCTTTCTCAGCTAATTTCATTGTCTATGTAATAGCAAGCAGAATGGATAGTTGTATACCTTACATGATCTTGAGGTTTTTAAACTTGTTGTAAAATTTAAGAAGTCTATAGTGTTTCGCAATGCGGACATGCAAATAAGTTGTTTTCCCATAACTTAATACCTGACATACTAGATCTGTTGTTAACCTTTCCTTCATGCTTTTATTGTTTGCACATTTATAATTATCCTTGTAATATATGCAAGGAGATACCTACTATATATATATATGTTAAGATACTCCCATGGATGCTTATAAGTAATACCTGTTTATGGTAACCAGAAATACCTAATTAGGACAATGAGGATAAGCACAGTGACCAGGTATTATGATCTTATCATCATACTATGTGTCAGAGGTCCTTTATTTGCTTTTTAGTGTTCAATATATAGACAGATTTAATCTCACACCATCTCATATGAAACCCATTTCAAGCAATTTTATCATAGACACTAGTAGACAGCGAGCTTTTGTAGCACTCAATTCCACCATTAGGCTTTTAGTCTACCATTATATAGGATAGCCCTTCTTAAGGTAATATTACGCACTCCTGCCCCCTTTACCATACACCAAATAGCTCCCCACCCTTCATGATAAATTTTGCTCATAGTTATCCCTTCATCTGGCTTATAGGACGACCTCTTCTCGAGCGCCTCTAAAAATAGTCCATTCCCTATACCTTACCTTAGGTCCTTTGTAATATGGGTTGCACAGATATACTGTTCTACATTGATCTACCTTAGATTACATACCCACACTACTCCTAACTACTACAGAGCAACTAATCCCGCACATTCACTTATTGTCTATATTTTTAACGTATAGCCTATATCAGATAAGAGTAGTAATTACCTTAGGCAAGAGAAGTCTGGTAGCTATCATATACTCCTGTTCTTGCAAGCATACTTATTCAAATATATCCTTGTCTTATTGCTCTGAATTTGATAGAGTTATTCTGACCACAGGTATGTCCTTATATTTTACACACTGTTATCCCTGGTGGGTAACAAGCACTATATATCTTTACCAATATATATGTCTTTATATTTATTAAATGCCTATCATTATCTAATTGGAGAGTTCTGTATAAGTTATGCCATATTTTTTTACTCAACCACTCCCACACCCTATCACCCATCAATACTTCCTTGGCTCAGGAGCGATCGCTGTAAATACTACCCCTACTTTAGTTTATCCACCATAGGTATGACTTGAGAATGACCTTAGATATCCAAAGAGGAATGGACTTTACAAAACCATTTCACTGTGCCCCACAACATTTTCACTTGTATTTAGATTGTTAGATACTGTTAACTTGACACGCCCCCCCACCCCCATTCCCTTCCCTTTATCATCCTAGAGCGGCTCTTGGCCGCTGTTTCCCCTACCCACAACCACTACTAAGGCCCATAAGTGGCCATGCAAAAAACAATTTCCCTCACTATGCCTCATTAGATTTTTCAGGTCCAAAAGTGACCACTAGCCTAAGTAGGGAATCATTACTATTATAAACAAAAAATGAGGTTCCATTTTCAGACACCTACATTATCTAATCTCTATCATAGATTACCACTTCCTATATATACGCACTATGTAGCCTTATCAAATGATACTAATACTTTCCTACCCGCAGTTTTGATCAGTAACACTATTAGCAGCAGGAAGGACATCCAAATAGCTTAAAAGGCGCTCTAATTTCTTATGATTGGCATCGCCTCTGTGATGATAATTGTTTTCCTCTGTGGTAATTATCTACTTATCTACTTTTAATTGACCTGTATTACTTGTTGTAATGCTGCTTTTTTTTCAGTTTGACCAGTATTTACAATTGAGCATCTGTACATTGTTGTCTGTTCATTTACTATTACCATTGTTTTCAAAAACCTCAATAAAAAATTATTAAAAAAAAAAAAAAAAAAAGTCCACAAGTCAAATAACAAGCCAGGAATCAAAACCAGAGCTGGTAGTCAGACGAGCCGAGTCAGGAGCCAAGCGAGTAGTCAGACGAGCCGGAATCAGGAACAAGGAGAACAGCAAAGTCAGAAACAATCCAGGGATCAGAAACCAGGAGGGATGTCAGACAGCCAGGTAATACACTGGAACTCACAGACAGGTCTGAGACAACGCAAGAGCAAAGCATACTGAACAGAAGCTCTTTAAATAATAAGTGATGACATCACAATTCTGAGACTGCAACCTGTCTCACATGGATGATGTACACCAGTCTGGCCATAAAAGGGCATGCAGGAAATGAGCAGCATCACACACTATGCACCAGAGTCAGCAAGAGAGGTGAGTAAAATGACTGCCAGCAGCACATGGCAAACAAAGCAGGGAAAAAACCCTGACAGTACCCTCCCCTCAACGACCCCTCCCCTGTGGGAGGACAAAAGGCTTATTGGGGAAACGGGCATGGAAGGCACGGAGGAGGGCAGGAGCATGAACATTAGAGGAGGGAACCCATGAACGCTCCTCCGGACCATAGCCCCTCCAGTGAACCAAATACTGTACGCGGCCCCTGGACATACGAGAGTCAATAATGCTGCTGACCTCATATTCTTCATGGTTGTCAACAAAGATAGGATGAGGCAACACAGTGGTAAACCGATTACAAACCAATGGTTTCAAGAGGGAGACATGAAAAACATTGGAGATGCGCTTTGCAGGAGGAAGGTCAAGAGCGTAGGCCACAGGATTGACCCGTCGAAGTATTCGAAAAGGACCAACATAACGGGGAGCCAGTTTATTGGAAGGCATACAAAGGTTCAAGTTGCGGGAGGACAGCCAAACCCTCTCACCAACCTGGTAGGAAGGCGTGGGCAGACACCTACGATCAGCCTGGAACTTTTGGCGCTGCATAGAACGATGAAGGCAATCCTGAATCTGCACCCACGTGGAACGGAGTTGCTGTAGATACTCCTCCAAAGCCAGAACACCCTGAGACATGAATGAATTGGGCAAAAAGGATGGTTGAAACCCATAATTCGCCATGAACGGGGATAACTTGGAGGAATCATTAATAGCACTATTACGAGCAAACTCTGCCCAAGGTAACAGTTCAGACCAATTATTGTAGTGATCTGAGACATAGCAACGGAGGAACTGTTCCAGAGCTTGAGTAGACCGTTCCGCAGCCCCATTGGATTGAGGGTGATATGCTGAGGAGAAGGAAAGCTGGATCCCCATTTGAGCACAAAAGGAACGCCAAAATCTGGAGACAAACTGGCTACCCCGGTCCGACACTATCTCCTTGGGTAACCCATGTAAACGGAAGATCTCCCAGGCAAAAATTGAAGCAAGCTCCTGAGCGGTAGGCAACTTCTTCAAGGGAATGCAATGTGACATTTTAGAAAAACGGTCAACCACCATAAGGACAACAGTATTGCCATTGGAAACAGGAAGCTCGACAATGAAGTCCATGGAAAGATGTGTCCAAGGACTCTCACCATTAGCAATAGGTTGAAGAAGACCCACAGGAAAACGTTGAGGAGTCTTATTCTGTGCACAAACTGAGCAGGAGGCAACATACGCAGCAACATCAGAACGAAGACCTGGCCACCAGAATTGTCGAGTGACAGACCAAATAATTTGGTTCTTGCCTGGGTGACCTGCGGCTTTAGGATAGTGGTAAGTGTGCAAAAGTTTAGTTTGAAGATTCTCAGGAACAAAACACTTACCACTAGGTTTCTCAGGAGGTGCATTGGTTCATTCAGCCAGGATCTCCTCCCCCAAGGGAGAAGTCAAATTAGTACGTATGGTAGCCAAAATATGGTCAGGAGGTATAACTGGAGTAGGTACAGACTCCTCCTTGGACAGGGGCAAATATTATTGAGAGAGGACATCAGCTCTAACATTCTTACTACCAGGCAGCTAGGAGACCACATAATTAAACCGAGACAAAAATAGCACCCATCTGGCCTGTCGGGGTGACAAACGTTTTGCTTTAGATAGATAAGTTAAATTCTTGTGGTCAGTAAGAATGAGCACTGGTACGCTAGTACCCTCAAGAAGATGCCTCCATTCCTTGAGTGCCAAAATCATGGCCAGTAATTCCCTGTCGCCAATTTCATAATTACACTCGGCTGGACACAATTTCTTAGAGAAGAAACTGCACAGATGCAAGGAACCAACAGGCGTAGCATGTTGAGACAAGATGACACCTACTCCAGTCTCAGGTGCATCGACCTCAAGAATGAAAGGCAGGACAGGGTTAGGATGAGCCAGAACTAGAGCGGCAGCAAAGGCAGTCTTAAGACTATCAAAGGCCTTAATGGCAGGTGACCAATGGAGTGGATCATTCTCTTTACGGGTCATGTCTGTGATAGGTTTGACCAAGGAAGAAAAGTTTTTAATAAACTTTCTATAGTAATTGGCG
The DNA here is from genome assembly GCF_027579735.1 of Bombina bombina. Classification (NCBI taxonomy): domain Eukaryota; kingdom Metazoa; phylum Chordata; class Amphibia; order Anura; family Bombinatoridae; genus Bombina; species Bombina bombina. Next base: position 727,905,773 of record NC_069503.1, on the reverse strand, counting down.
AAGCCCAAGAAACTTTGAATAGAGCGAAGACCAGCTGGGCGAGGCCACTGCAGAACTGCCGACAACTTGTCAGGATCCATGGAGAACCCTGCAACGGAGATAACATAACCTAGGAAGGTTACTTGAGTCTGATGGAACTCACATTTCTCGAGTTTACAAAACAGGCTGTTCTCACGTAGTCTCTGAAGAACCCGTGTAACATCAGAACGATGAGCCTCAAGTGTGGGTGAGTGTATGAGGATGTCATCTAAGTACACCACAACACACTGTTGCAACATATCTCGTAGGACATCATTAATAAATTCTTGGAAAACAGCAGGAGCATTACATAGGCCAAAGGGCATTACAAGATACTCATAATGCCCGCTCCTGGTGTTAAAAGCTGTTTTACATTCATGGCCCTCCTTGATCTTAACAAGATTGTACGCTCCTCTCAAATCAAGTTTAGAAAAGACCACAGCTCCCTTGAGGTGGTCAAAGAGTTCCGTAATGAGCGGAATAAGGTTAGCATTCTTAATGGTAAGATGATTAAGACCCCTATAATTGATACATGGACTTAACTTGCCACCCTTTTTCTTCGCAAAGAAGGACTCAGCCCCTGCAGGAGATCAGGATTTGTGGATGATCCACCGTGACAGAACATCGGCAACATACTCCTCCATAACACAATTCACCGCAACAGACAGAGGGTAAACCCTGCCCCGAGGAGGAATGGCTGCGGGTTGCAAGTCTATGGCACAATTGTGAAACCAGTAAAGAGGCAACGTACCGGCACGCACCTTGTCAAAAAACGTCTAGGAACTCTCGGTACTCCTCTGGCAATTGAGATACCAAAGAAGTGCATAAAACTTTAACTGGTTTCTGAAGACAAGTGGAAATACATTGCGGAGACCATGTCAAAAGTTCGGACTTGCGCCAGTCGAGACTGGGATTGTGCTTTTGGAGCCAGGGATAACGCAGAACAACTGGAAAATGTGGAGAATTTATCACCTGGAACTGGAGGGTTTCAAAATGGAGAGCCTCAAAAGCCATGGATAACGCAGCAGTTTTGTGAGTAACGAGTGCAGGCTGAAGGGGCCTGCCATCAATGGCCTCAATAGCAATCAGAATGGACCGAGGCAAAACAGGAATGGAGTGCTTTGATACAAAAGCACTGTCAATGAAATAGCCTGCATCACTCAACAAGAGCCTGGGTGACTATGGAGGAGTCCACCCAGAAAAGTACAACCGTGACTAAAGGTTTCTCCTTTAGTAGTTCTGGGGATGAGGATAAACCACCAATGGTCAGCCCCCGACAGGACCTTAGGTGTGAGCGTTTCCCAGCCATTTAGGACAAGACTTCAAAAGGTGACCCTGTAACCAATAGAGGCAAAGCCCCTCCCTCCACCTAAAGGCCCTCTCCGCCACGGAGAGACACGTGAATCCCAACTGCATCGGCTCAGCAGTACCTGGTGACTCGGGACCAGGAGGCATGGGTGGGAACAAACATGTAGGAGACAACGGAACAGGAGGCTTCCGCAAGCACTCCTTGAAAGAGGGCCTCTCTCTGAGTCTGATGTCAATTAGGATCAAAAAAGACACCAATGCCTCGAGATACTCTGGTAAATCTCTGGCAGCAACTTTGTCTTTAATCACATCAGAGAGCCCATGAAAGAAGGCAGCAACAAGGGCTTCATTGTTCCAACCTACCTCTGCGGCAAGCGTACGGAACTCAATGGCATACTGAGCAACAGATCTTATACCTTGCTGAATGGACATGAGTCTTTAAGCAGCAGAGGAGGAGTGAGCCAGAACATCAAATACCCTTCGAAAGGAGGCCACAAATTCAGTGTAATTTGAAATCACAGGTTTATTAGTCTCCCACAAGGGATTAGCCCATGCAAGAGCTGTGTCAGAGAGTAACGAGATGAGAAATCCCACCTTAGCTCTGTCAGAGGTAACATCTCAAAGTAAATGCCCACCTGGTTCAAAAATCCTCTGCACTGATTAGGATCGCTTCCATATTGCTGAGGTAGAGGTGCAGAACCGGACATGCTCCTGGTAGGACTAGGTGCAGCAGTGGAAACAGGATCAGCCATAACTTGTGGAACACTTTGGTTCAAATGTGCAGTGCGAGTCAGCAGGGTTTGCAGGGCTAGTGCTAATTGATCCAAGCAGTGATCCTGTTCATCCATCCTAGAAATGATGGCAGCTAAAGGTGGATTATTAGCACCATCAGGATTCATAGCCCTTGCGTAATGTCAGGGTGCCTGGAATCAGACTGAGACGAGAAGTGCAAAAATAATCACATCTTTATTAATAGCAAAAAATAATAAAAAGTCCACATGTCAAATAACAAGCCACGAATCAAAACCAGAGCTGGTAGTTAGACAAGCTGAGTCAGGAGCCAAAGTGAGTAGTCAGATGAGCCAGAATCAGGAACAAGGAGAACAGCAGAGTCAGGAACAAGCCAGGGATCAGGAACCAGGAGGGATGTCAGACAGCCAGGTAATACACTGGAACTCACAAACAGGTCTGACACAACGCAAGGGCAAAGCATACTGAACAGAGGCTCTTTAAATAATAAGTGATGACATCACAATTCTGAGACTGCAACCTGTCTCACACGGATGATGTACACCAGTCCGGCCATAAAAGGGTGTGCAGGAAATGAGCAGCATCACACACTTTGCACCAGAGTCAGCAAGAGAGGTGAGTATAATGGCTGCCAGCAGCACATGGCAAACAAAGCAGGGAAAAACCCTGACAAGTGGTTTGTCTAGGTTTTCTCTGACATTTAAATAAATAAAATATATGAGGCCCATATGAAAGTAAAACATGGCAACAATTCATTAAGTATTGATGATGACTGCCTAATATATTTCATTAGAGTTTTTTTCGCTTGCTGATACTATCAATGTATAATGTTTGCAGTCAACAAATTCATATAATGCAAACAGAATATGTGCAAACAAAATTAAATCATTGAAAAAAAAAAAAGCTATGCAAGAAGCCGAAATGAAAAAGTAAATAAAAATCCTTTAATACAGTATTTAGTTAAAAAGGAGACGGGTCTGCAACAGTGGCTGTCAGGTTTTTTAAAAAACTTTTTATTGATTTTCCATTCATCTTTTAAACACAAAATAGTAAAGGAATATCCTTACCAAGGGTTATTCCAACAACCTAATACATTGAAGCATCAGTTTACATGTACAGGGAGTGCAGAATTATTAGCAAGTTGTGTTTTTGAGGATTAATTTTATTATTGAACAACAACCATGTTCTCAATGAACCCAAAAAACTCATTAATATCAAAGCTGAATAGTTTTGGAAGTAGTTTTTAGTTTGTTTTTAGTTATAGCTATTTTAGGGGGATATCTGTGTGTGCAGGTGACTATTACTGTGCATAATTATTAGGCAACTTAACAAAAAACAAATATATACCCATTTCAATTATTTATTTTTACCAGTGAAACCAATATAACATCTCAACATTCACAAATATACATTTCTGGCATTCAAAAACAAAACAAAAACAAAACAGTGACCAATATAGCCACCTTTCTTTGCAAGGACACTCACAAGCCTGCCATCCATGGATTCTGTCAGTGTTTTGATCTGTTCACCATCAACATTGCGTGCAGCAGCAACCACAGCCTCCCAGACACTGTTCAGAGAGGTGTACTGTTTTCCCTCCTTGTAAATCTCACATTTGATGATGGACCACAGGTTCTCAATGGGGTTCAGATCAGGTGAACAAGGAGGCCATGTCATTAGATTTTCTTCTTTTATACCCTTTCTTGCCAGCCACGCTGTGGAGTACTTGGACGCGTGTGATGGAGCATTGTCCTGCATGAAAATCATGTTTTTCTTGAAGGATGCAGACTTCTTCCTGTACCACTGCTTGAAGAAGGTGTCTTCCAGAAACTGGCAGTAGGACTGGGAGTTGAGCTTGACTCCATCCTCAACCCGAAAAGGCCCCACAAGCTCATCTTTGATGATACCAGCCCAAACTAGTACTCCACCTTCACCTTGCTGGCGTCTGAGTCGGACTGGAGCTCTCTGCCCTTTACCAATCCAGCCACGGGCCCATCCATCCGGCCCATCAAGACTCACTCTCATTTCATCAGTCCATAAAACCTTAGAAAAATCAGTCTTGAGATATTTCTTGGCCCAGTCTTGACGTTTCAGCTTGTGTGTCTTGTTCAGTGGTGGTCGTCTTTCAGCCTTTCTTACCTTGGCCATGTCTCTGAGTATTGCACACCTTGTGCTTTTGGGCACTTCAGTGATGTTGCAGCTCTGAAATATGGCCAAACTGGTGGCAAGTGGCATCTTGGCAGCTGCACACTTGACTTTTCTCAGTTCATGGGCAGTTATTTTGCGCCTTGGTTTTTCCACACGCTTCTTGCGACCCTGTTGACTATTTTGAATGAAACGCTTGATTGTTCGATGATCACGCTTCAGAAGCTTTGCAATTTTAGGAGTGCTGCATCCCTCTGCAAGATATCTCACTATTTTTGACTTTTCTGAGCCTGTCAAGTCCTTCTTTTGACCCATTTTGCCAAAGGAAAGGAAGTTGCCTAATAATTATGCACACCTGATATAGGGTGTTGATGTCATTAGACCACACCCCTTCTCATTACAGAGATGCACATCACCTAATATGCTTAATTGGTAGTAGGCTTTCGAGCCTATACAGCTTGGAGTAAGACAACATGCATAAAGAGGATGATGAGGTCAAAATACTCATTTGCCTAATAATGCTGCACTCCCTGTATATATTGCATCCCTATATCAATACTGAAATTATACAGTAACCTTTTACATTCAAAGCATAGTCCCTCGTTCCATGTCTAGTTTTGAATTACCTTTACTTCGTTTAAATTATAATCCCATGTTAAAAAGGGGAGAAAAAAAAGGGGAAAAAGGGATTCTTCTCCTCTTCTCACCATATCCATCCTCCAGCCCGTTACACATTAGCCCAGAACTCCGGGAAGTGACCTGTGCTAACATTTAAGAGTACATATTCAGTATTGCTAAACGCCTTTACTAATTGTGTTTGTGTATTTCCTGGTAGCAACTTAATTGTATCCACTTGTTAAAGAAGCGTTTGATTTGTGGGGAGCTAGGTTCTCGCATTGATAGTTGTTCTACTATACATTGCGAGATCAACGCTTTTTTACATTCAGAAAATTTCGGAGCTCTATGAGACTTCCAGTTTTTAAGAATAAGGTTCCGTGTTATTAATATGATTGTGTTAAGATCATTATTTCTATGTTGCTGTGAATATTTGATTAAAAAGATAACCTGTTGTGCAACTATCTCACATTCTATTTGCAATGTTCTTAGGAGCCAGTAATTTATTTGAGACCATAATTGGCCTATCTTAGGACAGTACCAAAAATAATATAAATTGTCTGCTACTAGTGCATTACATTTGGGGCATGTTTGATTTATTTTATACCATTTCCTAAGGCTATGTGCTGTAATATATGATCTATTTAAAACTTTTAAATGGGATTCATGCCACGTCATTGGAACCCAGGCCTTATTTATTATTTTAAGACTATCTTGTATTTTTTGGATAGTTATCTCGGAAAAGTCCTTTTGCCATCTGTTTTGAATCCCCTCTATCTGTTTTACATTCGAGTTTGAGTTTATTAAGTCGTATAAATGTGAGATTGAGTGCCTTCCCCCCTGGTATAATTTAATTCTGCTCTACAAAAGTCCCAGGGACCAGTCCGCATTGTATTTTACTTGTAAATTATAATTTAATTATATAATATATACCTATCTGATGAAACGGCCAGGAGCTAGCGGCCGAGAAACGCGTTATTAGCTCTAATAAACCATTTTAACCTTATAATTGGACTGTTTTTAAACTTTTTAATCTTTGGTGAGGATTACTGTTTTCTTATATTGCACCATATTTTCAAGCCTTCAAGCCGTCCCAACCTCAATACGGCCACCGGAATACTACAGAGATATTTTGTTTCAAGCTCTGTATCCTATTAGAGGATCTCCTCTCCCGACTGCCTCACTGACAATACATCTGTTGATTTTGGAGACAATATTGGGGTATTGCTGTGAGACCTTGTCCGCTGTGGAGCATGGCTCTACCAATACCGGAACTTCCTCTATTGGTTCCTGACAGCGAGACCAATTACACACCTCAGAACTTTGATTACCAGTCCTTCCTTTTCCCGGCTGGTTTACGGACAAATCACCCGCTAGGTTTGGAGACCAAACTGGAGCCCCGTCTGTGAGGACTTATATATCTGCTGTTGAGCACGGCTCCAACATTACCGGGTTTTCCTCTGCTGGGATCCTGACAGCGAGACCCATCATACACCTCATCGCATCATTTGCCAGCGTACTGACTGCTGTTAAATGTCAGCCTACTTGTCTGCACTTTTTTGAATAAAAGTGCCAACATTTTTGTGAGTACCCCTTCACCGGACACTATCACACTGTACCACACCTGGTTTAGAGTTATCTGCACTATGAAGCGCTCTCTTTTTTTCTTTTGTTTACTTGTAAATTATTACTGTAGTGTCTAATTTGTTTGCAGGTAGGCAAACAAATCTTGTTTGGGTAGTCTATATTGAGTTGCAATCTCTTGAAAGGATCTAATGGTTAAATCTGGCACTAGGTATTGTTTAACTTGTGTTAGACCTTTAGTTTTCCATAGCAAAAAAACATTTGGGAGAAACCCGGCTCAATTTCCAGATTCCCAGTGATCGGTAAGATTTCTGTGCAGAAAGGGTTAGTACCGACTTCAAAACAGTACTTTTGTCAAGCAAATATTATATTTTTAAATGAGGTCAAATTACCTAACTTACTTAAGAGAGTAGGTTTTGGGCAATGTAGTATAGTTTTGAGATTGTATGGCACTATCATGCTACTCTCGCAATACATAAATGAAACATATTCCTGCCCTGTGATCCAGTCTAAAGCAAATTTAAGTAGTGTCGCTAAGTTATAAAACTTTATATTTGGAAAGGCCAGACCGGCCGCTTCAGTTGGTCGCATCAATTTATTTAAAGCTATTTGGGGTCTTTTCCTATTCCAAATGAATTTTGTACATTCTTGATTAAAAATAGTTAAGTCTGCTTTACGTAACAGCAACGGGATGTTTTGGAGGAGATATAATAGTTTTGGAAACAGATTTATTTTGATTAACATTATCTTTGCCGTGATAGAGATTGGGAGCTTCCTCCAATCTGATGTTTTTCTTTTACAGTCTATGAAAAATTTTGTAAAGTTTCGGTCATATCATTTTTGTGGGTCCCTGGTCAAGATTATTTTATTTGCTGCACTTCTTTAAAGGGATTTTTACAATTTAGTTTAACTGGTTTATTAAACCATAGAAGTTCAGATTTTTCTATGTTAATCTTGTACCCTGATATGGAGCCGAATTGGATAATTTTCGCTAACAAAATCGGTAGCGTTGTTTCCAGATTACTTAAATAGAGTAGCAAGTCATCTGCATATAGAAAGAGCACTAAATTCTGATCACCTATTTGTATACTGTTCAATTCTTGCCTCAGTAAAATAGCTAGGGGTTCTAGAGAAATATTACAAAGTAATGGCAACAAGGGGCAGCCTTGTCTAGTGCCTCAAAATAAATTAAATCTTTCTGTAAGTAATCCGTTAACTGTAATTGTTGAGAGAGGGCTGTTATAAATTAATTGAATAAAATCATAAAATTTTCCTGAAAACCCAAATTCCCCTAATGTACCAAGTAAGTGATCCCAGTTTATATAATCAAATGTCTTTTCAGCGTCGGCTGTCAGAATAGCTGCATTCTCCCTTTTATATAGTTTTTTTCTGCCTATATTCGTTCCAATAAATGTCTAAAATTAACATAGTTTTCCGTATGTTTTTGGTAGGATTCCTGGCCGGGATAAACCCGGTTTGGTTTTCATGAATTATTTTGTGAAGATGTGTCTTTAATCGATTAGCGACTATTGATGTCAAGAGTTTGTAATCAAAATTAAGTAAAGCTATCGGTCTATAAGATGATACATTTTCAGGATCTTTGTCCTTTTTATGTATTAATGTTATATTGGACGCAGTGAAATAAGGGGAGGTGCGACCTTCCTTCTTATAATATATGTTAAATAGCTGGTGTAAAATAGGTGTAACCTGTTCTGAAAGTATTCTATAGAATTCTACTGGAAGGGCATCTGGACCAGGGGCCTTATTTAATTTTGCAACTTTTATGCCCTCCTTAATTTCTTGAGGGGTTATTGCTGAATTAAGTTGTTGTATTACCTCTTGGGGGATTTGGGGCAATTTTACGTCACTCCAAAAGTCCTTTTTTTGCTCTACGTCTGGTTTCTCCGCTATATATAGTGTTTGAAAATAAATAAATAAGGGGAGGCGCGACCTTCCTCCTTATAATATATGTTAAATAGCTGGTGTAAAATAGGTGTAACCTGTTCTGAAAGTATTATATAGAATTCTGCTGGAAGCACATCTGGACCAGGGGCCTTATTTAATTTTGCAACTTTTATGACCTCATTAATCTCTTGAGGGGTTATCGCTGAATTAAGTTGTTGTATTACCTCTTGGGGGATTTTGGGCAATTTTACGTCACTCCAAAAGTTCTTTTTTTGCTCTACGTCTGGTTTCTCCGCTGTATAGAGTTTGAAAAAAAAAATAAAAAAAATGCTTTTTGGATCTCTAAACTTGTAAATCTATTTGGACCTAGTTTAATTGCCTCTATATGGTTATATGATTTTTGTTTTTTTCATCTGGCTAGGTATTTGGCTGCTCTTCCCTTGTGTCCCCCATATAATGCCTTTAATCATAATTCTTCTTGTATAACATTTTGTTTGAGGAACAAATCGCTTTGTGTTTTAGAGTTAACGTAATTGTCCCAGGTGTTTTTAGTTGGGTTAGCAATGTATTTATTATAACTGTTCTTTACAGTATTGGCTAATTGTATATTATGGTATTTGTACTTTTTCTTAAGATTACATAGATATGCCTTAATACTCCCACGTAGAATCGCTTTCCCTGTTTCCCCAAAAGTTTCTACTTTGTCTCTATATGTCTGGTTATATTCATCAAACTCCTGCCCCTTGGATTTTAGCCAATTCTGAAATTCAACATTGTGTACTAGATGTTTAGGAAAAAATGGGTTGTTTACGTGTGTATTTTGAAGAGGTTTAAATTGAAATTCTAGTGAAATAATTGCATGGTCTGATATGCAAATGTCCTTAATATCAGCTTTTATTTTTAAACCAAGTAATGTTTCACTTAGCAAGAACAGATCTATTCGGGACATATTTTTATGACTTTTAGACAAACATGTGAATACTTTCTGGTCTGGATTACGGATGCGCCAAATATCCCGTACACTTAATTTATTGCAGAACTTCTGCAAAATGCGGGTTTTCCTGTCTCTTAAGATCCCTGGCCTCATTTTATCGATGTTCGGCATTGCCACTAAATTTAAATCTCCTCCTATTATTAATTTTTTCTCCTGATAACCCATCAATTTAATGGCCAGATTATCCCAGAAGTTATTATCAATTTTTTGGGGGGCCGTACCGATTACACAATATGTATTTGACTTTACTTATTTTCAGTATAGCAATTACATATCTACCTTCCGGGTCTATTGTTTGCTCTAAATCTTGATATGCTAATTGTTTATTTATTAAAATGGCTACTCCATTCTTTCTTCCCTTACCTGTCGCAGCGAAAATCTCTCCGACCCACTTACATTTTAGCTTGCCTATTTCTAGGTCAGTCAGATGAGATTCTTGTAACATCACTATGTCTGGTTGATACTGTTCTAATTCTTTGATTATCATTTTTCTTTTAATTGGGGATGTTTTTCCCCCCACATTCCATGATAATAGTTTGAGGGTTATTTTTTCCATTTCAAATTTGCTAGAATATTAGACCCAAGGTTCTTGGCCCTGTACAGGGAAATAGAAGATAGGAACAGGAGAGAGAGAGAGAGAGAGAGAGAAAGAGAGAGAGAAAGAAAAAAAAAAAGATAGGGGGAACCTCAATAAATATACTGATGGCACTACTGCCCATTTCTTAAGGGAGCACTTCATATCTAAATCCTTCATTTGGTAAACAACCTGTTAGTTTGTAGTTTATTCAAATCCCATGTCTTTACAAAAAGCTTGTACTTCATTTATATTATTTAGTGTTTTTGTGTCACCATTGCTGAATATCACCAATTTGTCGGGGTATACCATCCTGACATTAACATTAGCCTTAATTAACTTAGAGCAATAGGGGGACATTTCTCTTCTCTTGGCTGATGTTTCCGCCCGAGAAGTCTTGAAACATTAGGATCTTATTTTGGCCCACCATTAGAGGGATTTTCCTCCTTTAGCTTCTAAGAAAATTTGTTTTATCTTGGAAGTTTAAAGATTTGGCGATAATAGGTCTGGCTCTAGGTGTGCCATCAGTGTTGTTACGCATAGCACCCACTCTATGTATTCTTTAAATCTGAATGGGGCCTGTGGGTATAGAAATATTTAGCAAATTCAGTAATGTCTCTGTTATAAAATGCATTAAATTATGGTATTCAGAGGTCTCTGGAAGTCCAATAATTCTAATGTTGTTCCGCCTTGCATGGTCTTCTAGCTTTGCTTGGACATTTGCTAATATATTGCTGTGTGCTTGCTGGGTATGTTCAATCTGAGTGGTCCTATCCTCAATGTCCGAAACCCTTACCTCAACCTCATTGATTCTTGCGGTAAATTGCCTTATTTCATTAGTAAGGGTATTAATTTCTAATTTGATTTCTTGCTTAAGTGAGTCAAATTGTGGAGTAATTACCTTTGTTATTTGTACTACAATGTCTGCTATTCCTGAATTAGCTGTGTTTATATCCATTTGATCTTAAGCTATCCACATCAGACTCTGCCTCTGTTTAATATTTTATATTTTCTCCCTGTGTTTCGGGGCCATGGCTGGTGAGTTTGGTTTAGATAGTGCCATGCATCTTTCCATATGTGAAGTGTGCTGTGAGGGTAGTGAGAAATAAAGAAAAAAAAAAGTGTGTACTGATGTGCTGAGAAGAGGAAGTAATCTCAGTCTGTCCTCTCGGTGTGTTAGGGGTGTAAGTGCAATTTGTGTAAAAGCAAAAAGAAAAGAGGGAATCTGGGTTACAGATTCTATTGTGCCATGTGTATCTATAACCAGTGGCCACTGACCACAGACGGAGTTTATTAGACTTTGACTATCTGATGTGGCGATTGCTATACTAATCTTGTGCAGATCTTTCCGTTCTCTTAAGCCACACACACACACAGCTAGTTGTCCCTTAGCATATAATATTCTTCACTAATTGTCTCAATCTGAAAAAGAAAGTAAAATTGCTACTACCATCAGAAATCCAACTTCTGTGCCTGTATACTAGTGATTAAACATTGTTTTACTGTTCTCTATACAGTATATATTTATATTGATGGTTCAAATGGTTATATTAATCGCAAAGGAAACGGTAGAGACAGCAAAAAGGATTGTTATATAAAGTTCTTCTGTAGCCCTTCAGACTTAAGTCAGACTTTAATGTTAATCCCACCGTAGAGGGTCAGTCTAAAATCACGTATTATCTTTAAAGAGATCTTTTGTCAGGCCACCAACACAAAAAAACTTTTAAAGCAGATTTATAGTAGTGCCTTGTATTGCAGTTTCACTCTGATGGCTCCAAGTGTTCCCTTTCCCTTTTCTCCCCTTGGCTTTGCCTCCACTTAGTCCTAGGATACAGGTAATTTTAAGGTGAGTTACCCTTAGACTGGGCTGGTAACAAGAGCTCTTCAAATATTAAATATACTAATGCAATTTCTCTTCAGGAAAAATCCCTTTCATGTAAGCCCATTGCTGTTATATTTCAAACCTGCTTTTAGGTATAGTATAACAAGGGAGAGGGCGGAAGAGAAAGACTACTTTATGGATATTCTTTTTAAGTCAGGGTTTGACCTTAAATCCCACATATGACGGATTGCTCTATCATCAGGATAGTCTTTGCAGAGTCCCCCTCCATTTAATCCTGATATGTAGATTTCCTTTAAAGACTGTCCACCTCCTACCCAAACTGGGTTATGGGAGGTGTTACAGCTGTATTACCCCTAAAATAAGGTCCGGCTTTACCCTGATAATCACAGCTCTTTGTGCATTATATAAACAAATATTGCAATGTCACTCAGAGCGCTTCCCTCTCACCTATACCATTTGCAGTTATATTTCCTTCCATTTTTAAATGTGGTATCCACACAGTCAGCCTTCATACACACTGTCCAGCGTTAACTGTTCCCGGCTGTTCTGCTAGTCAAAGTCCAGTTAGCAGATTTTTTTTTTTAAATATTTTTATTGAGGAATATAAATAATACAATTATTTACCATCATATTGTATAGTTACAGAAAAATACAATCTTTGTATGAAAAACATTTGATAATCATATGCAGTAATCAACATTTTTCCTCTTTTTTCCCTAGTAACAATTGTTTTGACCGCTCTTGGGTCCTTGAATGTTACATACAAAGAGATTTAGGGATATTATAAAATTATTACAAAATAGTAAGTGAACAAATAAACAAAAATTCCAATTGCATCTACTGATAATAGTAATAGAATATTAGTGAAACATAGTCATTTATATTGTATAGATGCCAAAGCCAAAACTAAATCTATGTATAGAACATAGCTCACAGATATTTACATTTCAATTTTACTATTGTATAGAGGGAACACGGAACCAGATGGGTGCTTAAGAGGGAGACTTTACGTATGCAACGGTGTTTTATTAAAATAAGCAACTGTGCTTTTTCAATTCAGATTTAATTGAGTATACCACACCAAGGTTATATAATCATGGGTAGCTGTAAACTTTGCAAAATGCATGGTTTCAAATAGTGGACTACACCTCCATTAAGATATAGCTCTCCATGTTAAACCATAAAATAACTTTGGCTTTTATCCCGCCCGCGGCCTCGACTGCTGGCCCCGGAAGGAACTCCTGCATTATAAGAGATTGGCATGTTTGAGCTTCGGTAGCATGATTTTAAGAATTCCTATTCCGGCTATATAATAAAGGGTATCTCCATAGGGGCTCCCCACATACCCCCAATGGGAACTATTTAATGTGATTATATGCCTTATGGAAAAAGCCTTCCCTGCTACATAAAAAAAAAAGTATAAAGCGCTACCCTGATATTTATATGACCCATAAAATAACGCAAACCACTGGTGCGGAATCTGTTATTACATTGTGTGGTATAAAGGCGATATTGAATATTGAACATGCAAAAACAACCTAACAGAATCAAAATGGATATAGCTAACAGGACACTGCATTTCTAACTTATTTCTAAGTTATTTCCTGGGGTCTCAAGTTTATATCTAGTGCCAACTGTCTGTTAAAAGACTATCTACCTGGGCAAAAAAATAAAAAAATAAAAACTGGTTTTAATAAAGCAGCTGCTAAGATGCCGATAGTTGCTGTATGGTCATTTGTGGCAATCCGAGAGTCCCCCTCAAGCTCCCGAAAGGGCGCCATAATGATTATATCTGCATCTTTCAGTGAGGTCTTCTGAGACATTTTGGTCATTCCTGTAAACAGCAATGTACCTGCATGTGGCCCTGGTATGGCGATGCACTGTAGATGAGATCCTGACTTGGCATTGTTAAGCATAGTTTTTAGTATATAGTGTTCGGACCCCTTTGCCACAGATAGAAATGTTATCGTCATTTCCACACACTCAAGCACAGTACATCCCATTTAGCAGGGGTAACATCCCATAAAGTTGCAGTCATTATGTCGCTAAAGCAGACCCAAGTATCTACATCTGGATGTCCGACAAAATAATCTGCCATGCGACAGCAAAGTGGGGATAAGTTTTTAGCCTACACCAGTTCTATACTGCTGGCAGCAGCTTCCATGGAAAATATAGCCGCCACTGCTGAGCCTTAGCAGCGTATGTAGTGCATTCACATGCGAATCTGTCTCCCGTGGTGTAGACCCACAGATCACAGCTGGATCCTCCGGAGTAGTGAAACAAGGCTGGAATTGTGTACTTGCCGGTTTCTGATCGCAAGTGTTGAAAACAGGTCCCTTGATGATACCGGAGAGTAAGATAACTTGTAGATCTAGGCTGCAGCTCACACTCTGCTGCGGTACTGACCGCATAATGTCCTCTGCAGTGTTCTCCCCCTTCCACTCAGCACCATTTAGGGATGCGGATCTTCTCTCCAAACTGATCGGGTGCCCCTTCGGTTCGCCGGGCAGCTTACACACAGTGGTTAGGTCACTGTTTGGGAGGTTTTTACCATGGAATGAACTTGGATCGGATACATTAGGGATCCGGCTTGTAGTTCCTGCGGCACTTGCGACTCTCCTTTAGCTCTAGCACATATGCCTTTTAGGGAGGCAAATTCCCCATTTAAGATTGCACACAGCTTATTGAAGTGGGATTCCAGCATGGCTGTAACGTCCTGGCAGATCAGTTTAGGTTCCAACTCCATATTCAAAAGACAGTGCGTGGGTTTTGAGCAGATACGTTATGTCCCTTTTCCCTTTAGGTAGTTGTATTTCTGATGTCAGGGAATATGTAATAGATCATTCTCCTTTTGTTTCTTGATCAAGAATTATCAGTGGCTATGCACTGAATGTTGTGTAGTAAATAGTACTACTCGTAACCCCAGTCTCCCGGGGGGGGGGGGGGGAATATGCGAAAGCCCCGGCTCCAGAAACTGACAGACACTTTATAAATGCGGCAGCCTTGAGGCCTAGCTGCAAAACTTAGACAGAGCGGTCAATCCAAAGAGATTCCCCCAGGACTGTCAATTTCTTGAATCTTGTAGTGTCCCTCTGGCCCCCACTTACAGGATTAACAACTTTTGTAAAGAAAAACAATAGAATATTGTAAAAAACACTGTAGTAGAACCAGGAGCTCCCACAAAACACGTCCTGTCTCTGCAACTGTAGGCTTCGCCCCCTCCCCAGTTAGCAGATTTTATTAGTCAGGATATTCTGTGTAGGGGTATCTCCCAGCTTTGCACACAGTCTTCCTTTGCTGTTACTTCTGTGCTTCTGCTGCAGCACCAAACACGTATACATCATGCGGAGTCGCCCGTCCCCTTTACCATCGGTTTTAGCTAGGCTTCCTAGGTGCTTTCACAATGCAGGATTTGTCCAAGCTGTTTATAAGTTGCAGGGTCAGCCGGTCCTCGGTATGTTGGGGGGGGAGACACAGGGAAATTCTATCCTCCGCTCCACTCGCGGTTTTATTGATGAAACAATGCAGTTCCGTCAGTAAGCAACGTCAGCTGGACAGTCTGCTAAGTACTATGGAGCTGTTTCAGCTACGAAGCTCTTTTAGCCTTTTCAGAGTTCCGTGGCACCTTTCAGGACCCAGGCCGGTGCAGTCTGTCTCGGCCAAGGGTAGCGATGCCAGTCGGGAGATGTATTCCTCAAAGTGAACACGGGGCACCAACCTGCAAGCCTCCTGCTGGTTCCGTCTCCTACCGGAAGTCCTCCAGGTGGACTTTTTTTTAATGTATATGCGATGTGCCTCAGGTTTATTTTTTTTTCTTAAACCTTACTTTACAGCACATTGAGTACAACTACAGTAGCATGGTTACTACACACAATGCTACTGTTTTCTCCCCTCTACTTGCAGCTCTCTTTAAAGCTGTTCTCTTATTTTAACTCATTACAGAATCCAGTTAATAAAGCTCTGCTTTTTATACTGGGAGCCGCCATCTTGTATCTCATGTATTGCTGCATCCTTTGACAGAAGCAGTGCACTTTCACAGATCTGGCTTTTTAACAGCTGTACCTTGCAGTTTAGTTTAGCTCACATAATAGATAGCACAAGTGTTACATTTTTGCACTCTTTTACTCCAAATTTTAGCACTGTGAGGTAGGAACAGCCACTAATGTGATTAATGAAAGCTAATCATTTGTTATTATATAGCTTATCAATGTATCAACATATTGGGCTAGATTACAAGTGGAGTGCTAATTTATCACGCCCACAAACAAAAAATAATCAATCAACCATTCTAAGTAGCATTTAGCGCTTATAAAATTAACCAGAGATCAGATTTTATAAATGTGCCCCAATTGCCCCCAAAATACAGTGTAGTATTTTTTATTAAAAAATAAAAATTGTAGCATTTTTATTTTTTAATAAAATAACTGAACCAGACAGTATTTTAGAGGTAAAGTTGGCAGGAGTGGGGTGTTAGAAAAAGTGAAAAGTGCCTTTACATTGCGGTCTATGGGAACTGTATGTTCCTCGTAAATATATATGTATATTTATGTGTTAATATGTGTAATACACATATTAACACATAAATATATATGTATATAAGAGTATACATATATATTTACAATTTGCT
Organism: Bombina bombina; assembly: GCF_027579735.1. Taxonomy (NCBI): domain Eukaryota; kingdom Metazoa; phylum Chordata; class Amphibia; order Anura; family Bombinatoridae; genus Bombina; species Bombina bombina. Next base: position 727,889,410 of record NC_069503.1, on the reverse strand, counting down.
ACCCATCGCTGCGTGACTTACCCCCTTCGCTGCGTCAGGTTCTCAGCCCTGTCTGACGGCAAGAAAACGAGGCTCCCATTGGAGCCTATGGAAGAACGTTCTTGTGAATGCAATGCTTCCCAGCAATGCAAACACAAGCTCGTGCGTTGGTATTACACAGTGGAGCGCAAATATTGCTTTCAAGAAAGCGATATTTATCACTCCCCTTGTAATCTGACCCTTTGTTGGTACACAGTCCTTGCTGCCCTAATGTTGTTGCACCATTTTCTTTGCAGCGCATGTAATATGTAATGTTATAGTATACCAATGTAAATATACAAAAAACAAACAAATGCAAAGGATCTTGCCCAGTACTACATTCCACATATGACAAAACAATTCTGCATAATACACGTTATGAGTTTTCCGCGCACGACATGGTCTTTTTGCAATCAATTTCCATTGTGCAGGTATTGCAAGTTTTGAAAAATTATGATTGCGTGCATGCAATCGCCTTTTATGCAACAATCCTTTCTGCGCTCGAAGAACTGTAGTTAACAGTTTTATTTAACATAAAAGTTTTACAAAACCATTACAAAATACATTACAAAGTACACAATGGGGCCTATTTATGAAAGGCCTGTCGGACATGATCCGACATTGCGGAACATGTCCTACAGACCTCGCTGAATGCGGAGAACAATATGCTCTCCGCATTCAGCATTGCACCAGCAGTCAACCTGATCGTATTTGATCGGGTTAAATTGCGGTGATCTCTGTTCTCGTCCTCAGAGCAGTCGGACAGGTGGAGCAGTGGTCTTTAAACCGCTGCTTCATAACGGTGTTTCTGGCGAGCCTGAAGGCTCGCCAGAAACACAGAGCTTCAAGCTCCATATGGAGCTTGATAGATATGCCCCTTACACTCATATTAATACTCAGCTAGATTACGAATTTTGAGCGCTACAGGGAAATTAACGAACGCCACAAATGCGGCGGTATTTAACCTCCCTATAGCGCTGCTATTACAGGTTTTGAAAAAGCAGGCTTGCGAGGGCGATATGGTGGTGTTGAGCTCCATACCTCACCCAAATACAAGCGCTGCTTTGACATGCTCGTGCACGATTTCCCCATAGACATCAATAGGGAAAGCCGGCAAAAAAAAGCCTAACACCTGCAATCACGGAAACAAAAGCTCCGTAACGCAGCCCTATTGATGTCTATGGGGAAAGAAAAAGTTACGTTTAAACACCCTAACATAAAAACCACGTCTAAACATCAGTAATCTGCTGCCCCTGACATCCCCGCAATCTACATAATGTTATTAACCCCTAATCTGCTGTCCCCAACATTGCCGCCACCTACATAATATTATTAACCCTATTCTACCGCCCCCAACCTCGCCGCCACCTACTTAATGTTATTAACCCCTAATCTGCCGCCCCTAACATCACCGCCACCTACATAATGTTATTAACCCCTAATCTGCCGCCCCCAACATCGCCGCCACCTACATTATGTTATTAACCCCTAATCTGCTGCCCCCAATATCATGTTATTAACCCCTAATCTGCTGCCCCTAACATCGCCGACACCTAAATACACTTATTAACCCCTAATCTGCTGCCCTTAACGTCGCTTGCCACCTACATTACAGTTATTAACCCCTAATCTGCCGCCCCCAATGTCGCCACCACTATACTAAAGTTATTAACCCCTAAACCACTGGCCTCCAACATCTCTAACACTAAATAAATATATTAACCCCTAAACCTAACCCTAACTTAACCCTAACCCTAACGTAACCCTAAGCATAACCCTAACCCCCCCTAACTTAAATATAATTAAGATAAATCTAAATAAAAATTACAATTATTACCTAAATAATTCCTATTTAAACTAAATACAAACTTACCTGTAAAATAAAACCTAAGCTAGCTACAAAATAACTAATAGTTACATTGTAGCTATCTTAGGTTTTATTTTTATTTCACAGGTAAGTTTGTATTTATTTTAACTAGGTAGACTAGTTAGTAAATAGTTATTAACTATTTACCAGCTATCTAATTAAAATAAATACAAAGTTACCTGTAAAATAAAACCTAAGCTGCCTTACACTAAAACCTAACGTTACAATAAAATAAATTAAAATATTAAAATACAATTATCTAAATTACAAAAAAAACAAAACACTAAATTACACAAAATAAAAAATGAAATTATCAAAAATAAAAATAAATTACTACTAATCTAATAGCCCTATCAAAATAAAAAAGCCCCCCCAAAATAAAAAAAAACCCTATCCTACACTAAACTGCCAATGGCCCTTAAAAGGGCCTTTTGCGGGGCGTGCCCCAAAGTAATCAGTTCTTTTACCTCTAAAAAAAAATACAAACAACCCCCCAACAGTAAAACCCACCACCCACCCAACCAAACCCCCCAAATAAAAATCTAAATAAACCTAAGCTAACCATTGCTCTGAAAAGGGGATTTGGATGGGCATTGCCCTTAAAAGGGCATTTAGCTCTTTTACATTGCCCAAACCCTAAGCGCGAACTAAAACCCACCCAATAAACCCTTAAAAAACCTAACACTAACCCCCAACGATCCACTTACAGTTTTCGAAGACCGGACATCCATCCTCATCCAGGCGGCAGAAGTCCTCATTGAAGCCGGCAAAAGTCTTCATCCAAGCGGGCAGTAGTCCTCCTTAAAGCCAGCAGAACTCTTCATCCAAGCGGCAGAAGTCTAAATCCAGACAGCATCTCCTATCTTCATCCATCCGGCGCGGAGCGGGTTCATCTTCAAGACATCCGGGGCGGAGCATCCTCTTCTTCCGATGGTCGCTGTAGAATGAAGTTTCCCTTTAAGTGACGTCATCCATGATGGCGTCCCTTACATTCCGATTGGCTGATAGAATTCTATCAGCCAATAGGAATTAAAAGGGAAACAATCCTATTGGCTGATTCAATCAGCCAATAGGATTGAGCTTTAATCCTATTGGCTGATCCAATCAGCCAATAGGATTGAGCTCACATTCTTTTGGCTGATTGGAATAGCTACTGACTTTAGATGGCGGTACAGATCTTGTCATTTTAGGCTGTACCGCTCACTTTTTGGCCTCCCAGGCAAACTCGTAATACCGGCGCTATGGAAGTCCCATTGAAAAAGGACTTTTTAAAAAGTGCGGTACTGGCGTTGCGTGATGGCCAAAAAGGTTTGCGGTACACCTATACAGACAAGACTTGTAATAGCGGCGTTAGGGAAAAAGCATCGTTATGAAGCATAACGATGCTTTTTCACTCATAACGCAAAACTCGTAATCTAGCTGACTGTCTTATTTAAAAAAAATATTGCACACAAAAGTTATAAGGGATCAAAGATACGAGATCTCGGATGTTAGAAAAAAAAGCAGGTGAAGGGATTTTACATTGACATACATACACATACACAGAGAAAAATGGATTTATAAGTAAAAAATTCACATTACAATCTTATGCACATTAAACAGTATCTCATAGGGATTTTAAAACAGATATTCACATATAGATCTAGAGATATCTAGACATATATATAATCATATACATATCTCGCTATAAATAGATATTTCTGGCCACAAATCATCACATATATAGAGAAATATTTATTTACAATAGAAAATATTCCTTTAACAAAACATTCTAGCAATATGAAATATTCCCATTTTTAGGTACACTTTTCGAGAAAGAGAAAACATCATGGATCAAGATTAGGGTTTTATTCATTTTTTTTTTCTTTTCTATTTGACTTCTCCATTGACTTCTATGGGGGAATATGTGAACGTGTACGTGATATGGCTTTTTGGGCTACGTGGCTTAACGCTCATCTAAAATAAGTTATTTTGCAACTTGTAATACCGGTGCAACCCCAAAAACCATAATGGGCGCAGTGTTTTTGCAATTGTAAAAAACGATTTGCCGTGCGACTTGTAATCTTGCCCACAATATTTTTGGCAAATTTTGTAATCTTAATGTGATCTGCCTGCCAAGCATAAAAAGTGTAGGTTATATACATGTGCACCCTCATGTAGTACATTCACTGAATGGCAGCATTAACACACCTCATCTTGGGGAGAATGTCAAAAATGGGACTCTGCACACAAAAAACTGTTGTTTAAATTCAATACAATAATTAAAATAATATGCATTTTACAAGAAAATGCATATAATTAAAACATTGTATACACATATAAAAGATATAATGCTCAACCTAACCCCACTACACTATTAAACCCTCTGCCATAACTCCCCATTGCTATTTACCCCTAACCTTTTAATCCCTAGCACCACATCCCCTATTGCAAACTAGCGCTAACCTATTAATCCCATAACCGCCAATACTTCCATCGTAAACTATCCCTACACTTATTAACCCCCTAACCGCTAAGATAACCCCCCTAAGACCCCTAACATAAGACCCACTAAGTTACACAAAATAAAAATACTACCATTGCCAACATTTTTAAAAAATTACCAAAAGTAAATAAACCCCAACCAGTAAGCCTATCCTAAAACTGAAGTCCCCTTTAAAAAAAAATCCCCCCCTAAAAAAACCTATACTAGCACTAAGACCTACTGCCCTGAAAAAGTGATAAGCTCTTTTGCATCCAAAATACCCTATACTAAAATCAAAGTAACCCCCCCCAAAAAAACCCATCTCTAAAAAACGCTATCCAAAAAGATGTTCTGAAAATGCATCAGTAATTAAGATCTTTTGGTAAAAAAAAGAACACAACCCTGAAAAGGGCATCAGTGATTTAGCTCTTTTTTATTTATTTTTATTTAAACCAACATATTGTACAAATCATACAAGTCACAAAACAATGCGTCACACAGGGCGAAGTGTCATAATATATAGTACGCAAATGAATAAAGGGTCCACACAATCCAATAGGTGATGATAGTATAAAGTCTATGCTGATACAATATCATTTATAATTTTCAACTTTCAACTGTAGACCATACAGTATGTACACCTTGTTGGTGTTTTTGTTTATTGAACACACCAAGATAAACAAAGAAGAGAAAAAACAAAATTAACTAAACAGTTACCTTTTGGAATGGGTAAAACACAAACATAACACCAAAAAAACACCCTACACCTCCCCTGCTCAACTCCTCCTACCTCATTATACTTTACTCTTATTTATCATAATCTACAGGTCTCTTCCCTATAGCAAGATATCAATGAAACAGGAAATTCATCATGTAATACTAGTTCTGCAAAGCTATCTGAACTCAAAAATGAGGACAATATACGTTTTTGAATATGCGGTGCAAAAGATTTAATTATGGGTAGCCAGTCTAACATAATTTTTTTTTTCCCTTTGCTGATTTTAAATGAAAAGATTAGAAGATTATTTGATTTTGTATTTCTTGAGTGATCAAGGATAAAGGGGGAACTGATTTCGCTTTCCAGTTGTTAACTATAAGATGTCTGATTAGTAAGAATATTGTAATTAATATATTTATCCGCAGAGTAGAATCTGTGGATTGAATATTAAAAAAATATAATATTTTCTGGACCCATCAGGATATTTGAGCCGTAGTGTTTATTTAACCAAAAAGTAATTTTCTTCCACATTTGTGCCATTCTCGGGCAGTAGTAAAACATATGTAATATATCTGCTTTAGGATGGTAACAGTGAGGGCAGCTGGCTATTTGAGAATAAAACATTTTAGAAAGCCTAGAGAGCATTATATAATAGTTATTTATCAATTTAAGATGTGTTTCTTTCCAACTTGTTGAGATTCGACATTTATTTACTGTAATACAACTTGATTTAATTTTTTCAATATCAAGATTTGGAAAATCGCGTAACCATGAATCACATGTCTTATTAAAAGAAAGTAGGCTCTGTTTATTTAACATGATATCATACATAAGAGAGATTGAAGATAAACCAGCTCTAAATTTAGATATACATTTCCTAATATAAGACCATGCCATACATTGATTAGATTCCCAATTATGACTTTTTATATAATGTCTTAACTGGAAGTAGGCAAACAAATCCTTTCTGGGGAGGTCAAATTGAAAATAAGAGACTCAAATGTACGAATGTGACCGTCTTCATGAATGATTTCTTGTATATTTATAACAGTGACATGCAGTGACGTCAGAGGCTGGTGAGGCAGTGGCTAGTATACGCCTTCATTCTTTAGATATTCTTTGTTGAAGAAATAGCAATGCACATGGGTGAGCCAATCACATGAGGTATCTATGTGCAGCCACCAATCAGCAGCTACTGAGCATATTTAGATATGATTTTCAACAAAGGATATAAAAAGAATGAAGAAAATTAGATATTAGATGTAAATTGGAAAGTTATTTAAAATCAGTGACGTGCAGTGACGTCAGAGGCTGGTGAGGCAGTGGCTAGGATACGCCTTCATTCTTTAGATATCCTTTGTTGAAGAAATAGCAATGCACATGGGTGAGCCAATCACATGAGGTATCTATGTGCAGCCACCAATCAGCAGCTACTGAGCATATTTAGATATGATTTTCAACAAAGGATATCAAAAGAATGAAGAAAATTAGATATTAGATGTAAATTGGAAAGTTATTTAAAATTGCATGCTCTTTCTAAATCATGAAAGAAAACATATGGGTTTCATGTCCCTTTAAATGGTGTCTTGGAAAACTGGTCAACTTAGTAAACATCTGATTTTAGTCTAAAGGATTGTAACAGAAACTCTTGCCAGATAACAAAATGCTTGCTCTGATTATGAGATCTAGAAATCCATGCCTATTAAAAACCATACTTTTTACTTTAATGCTGCAAATTATACTTATAGATTCTTTCATTATTCAGTAAATATAAAAATGTCTTGATCCAGTGGCGGCTGGTGAAATTTAAAGATGGTGGGGCGCTTGACCCCACCCCTTTAAATAAAGCCACACCATCAGATGGCACTACCAATTCATTAATTAAATAAATAAAAGGTAGACAGAAACACAGAAAAGCACTCGGGGGGAGAGGGAAAGAGAGACGGGGGAGAGAGACACAGAGGGTTAGAGAGAAAGAGAGAGAGACACAATCACACACAGAGGGTTAGAGAAAGAGAGAGAGACACAATCACACACAGAGGGTTAGATAGACACATAAGGGATGAGAGAGTCAGAGGGGGAGGAAGAGAGACAGAGAGAGAAAGAGACCATGGGGGAGAACAACACATAAGGAGAGAGATGGATAGATAGAGAGAGAGAGACACACACACACACAAAGGGGGGGGGGAAGAGGGACCACTGCATTTTTAAGTAATAAAAACAGCAGAGCTACAGAGAGTTTAGAAAGTGATACTATAAACACAGAGGGTTAGAGAGAGAGAAAGAGACACAATCACACACAGAGGGTTAGAGAAAGAGAGAGACACAATCACACACAGAGGGTTAGAGAGAGAGAAAGAGAGAGAGACACAATCACACACAGAGGGTTAGAGAGAGAGAGAATGCGAGAGAGACAAATCACACACACAGAGGGTTAGAGAGAGCGAGAAAGAGAGAGACACAATCACACGCAGAGGGTTAGAGAAAGAGAGACACAATCACACACAGAGGGTTAGAGAGAGAGAAAGAGAGACACAATCATACACAGTGGGTGAGAGAGAGAGAGAGAGAGAGAGAGAAAGAGAGAGAGACACAATCACACACAGAGGGTTAGAGAGAGAGAGAGAGAGAGAGAGAGAAAGAGAGACACAATCACACACAGAGGGTTAGAGAAAGAGAGAGCGAAAGAGAGAGAGAGAGACAATCACACACAGAGGTTTAGAGAAAGAGAGAGAGACACAATCACACACAGAGGGTTAGAGAAAGAGAGAGACACACAATCACACAGAGGGTTAGAGAAAGAGAGAGAGACACAATCACACACAGAGGGTTAGATAGACACATAAGGGATGAGAGAGTCAGAGGGGGAGGAAGAGAGACAGAGAGAGAAAGAGACCATGGGGGAGAACAACACATAAGGAGAGAGATGGATAGATAGAGAGAGAGACACACACACACACAAGGGGGGGGGAAGAGGGACCACTGCATTTTTAAGTAATAAAAACAGCAGAGCTACAGAGAGTTTAGAAAGTGATACTATAAACACAGAGGGTTAGAGAGAGAGAAAGAGACACAATCACACACAGAGGGTTAGAGAAAGAGAGAGAGAGACACAATCACACACAGAGGGTTAGAGAGAGAGAAAGAGAGAGAGACACAATCACACACAGAGGGTTAGAGAGAGAGAGAATGCGAGAGAGACAAATCACACACACAGAGGGTTAGAGAGAGAGAGAAAGAGAGAGACACAATCACACGCAGAGGGTTAGAGAAAGAGAGACACAATCACACACAGAGGGTTAGAGAGAGAGAAAGAGAGACACAATCATACACAGTGGGTGAGAGAGAGAGAGAGAGAGAGAGAGAGAGAGAGAGAGAGAAAGAGAGACACAATCACATACAGAGGGTTAGAGAGAGAGAGAGAGAGAGAGAGAGAGAAAGAGAGACACAATCACACACAGAGGGTTAGAGAAAGAGAGAGCGAAAGAGAGAGAGAGAGACAATCACACACAGAGGGTTAGAGAAAGAGAGAGAGACACAATCACACACAGAGGGTTAGAGAAAGAGAGAGACACACAATCACACAGAGGGTTAGAGAAAGAGAGAGAGACACAATCACACACAGAGGGTTAGATAGACACATAAGGGATGAGAGAGTCAGAGGGGGAGGAAGAGAGACAGAGAGAGAAAGAGACCATGGGGGAGAACAACACATAAGGAGAGAGATGGATAGATAGAGAGAGAGAGAGAGACACACACACACACACAAGGGGGGGGGGAAGAGGGACCACTGCATTTTTAAGTAATAAAAACAGCAGAGCTACAGAGAGTTCAGAAAGTGATACTATAAACTAGTGTGAAGTACAGAGGCAAGCTGCTAAGGTAATGGGTGACTGTAAACTTTGAGTAAGTAAAATAGAAAACAATCCTTAAACTGCTGTAAAAGAGTAAAAAACAAAAAACACTTAACCACATTCATTAAATTATCATTTTCACTAACTGAATCCCTTTCAGTAAAATCTAAGGTTGTAGCACTTACTTCAATAAAATGTGACTAAAACACTGCAAGTCTGCATCTCTTCCTGCTCTGTAGTCTGTAAGGAAGTGACAGTGGAACATTCCACTGCACTTGGAGGGGATGTACTGAACTCTCTTTTTTATTGAATCAAAGCTTACAGCTGAACAGGGCAGCAACAAAATAAATTAAAGTTGTGTTTTTCCGTTTTTGTTTTCTTTTATATCATTTAACATCCAGCCCCAAACCCTAAGTTCCACTTACTAATGCCTCTCACTGGATTGGGTCAGCCCAAATAGGACTGCCTCAAATAAGAACTTATGGGCCATGCAATGATCTTAACCACTTTCATCCAATAGGTGGCACAACATGTTGTGTAATGGTGGGCAGACCTGCTTGTGCCTCTCCATTGCACAACATGTAGCTGTGAAAAAAAAATGCTGGGGGGAAAAAAATGCAATTTTTTAAAAAAATTTTTTAAAGCAAATAAGAAAATATATTTTTGCCCATATGAGAGGTGAAGCCCTGCCTCACCTGCCTCTAGTGACTGCACATCACTGTTTAAAATTGCATGCTCTTTCTAAATCATGAAAGAAAACATATGGGTTTCATGTCCCTTTAAATGGTGTCTTGGAAAACTGGTCAACTTAGTAAACATCTGATTTTAGTCTAAAGGATTGTAACAGAAACTCTTGCCAGATAACAAAATACTTGCTCTGATTATGAGATCTAGAAATCCATGCCCATTAAAAACCATACTTTTTACTTTAATGCTGCAAATTATGCTTAGAGATTCTTTCATTATTCAGTAAATATAAAAATGTCTTGATCCAGTGGCGGCTGGTGAAATTTAAAGATGGTGGGGCGCTTGATCCCACCCCTTTAAATAAAGCCACACCATCAGATGGCACTACCAATTCATTAATTAAATAAATTAAAGGTAGACAGAAACACAGAAAAGCACTCGGGGGGAGAGGGAAAGAGAGATGGGGGGAGAGAGACACAGAGGGTTAGAGAGAAAGAGAGAGAGACACAATCACACACAGATGGTTAGAGAAAGAGAGAGAGACACAATCACACACAGAGGGTTAGAGAGAGAGAAAGAGAGAGAGACACAATCACACTCAGAGGGTTAGAGAGAGAGAAACATAATCACACACAGAGGGTTAGAGAAAGAGAAAGAGACACAATCACACACAGAGGGTTAGAGAAAGAGAGAGAGACACAATCACACACAGAGGGTTAGAGAGAGATAGAGACACAATCACACACAGAGGGTTAGAGAGAGAGAGAATGAGAGAGAGACACAATCACACACACAGAGGGTTAGAGAGAGAGAGAAAGAGAGGGACACAATCACACACAGAGGGTTAGAGAAAGAGAGAGACACAATCACACACAGAGGGTTAGAGAGAGAGAAAGAGAGACACAATCATACACAGTGGGTTAGAGAGAGAGAAAGAGAGAGAGAGACACAATCACACACAGAGGGTTAGAGAGAGAAAGAGAAAGAGAGAGAGAGAGACACAATCACACACAGAGGGTTAGAGAAAGAGAGAGCAAAAGAGAGAGAGAGAGACAATCACACACAGAGGGTTAGAGAAAGAGAGAGACACACACTCAAACACAGAGGGTTAGAGAAAGAGAGAGACACACAATCACACACAGAGGGTTAGAGAAAGAGAGAGAGACACAATCACACACAGAGGGTTAGATATACACATAAGGGATGAGAGAGTCAGAGGGGGAGGAAGAGAGACAGAGAGAGAAAGAGACCATGGGGGAGAACAACACATAAGGAGAGAGATGGATAGATAGAGAGAGACACACACACACACACACACAAGGGGGGGGGGGGGGAGAGGGACCACTGCATTTTTAAGTAATAAAAACAGCAGAGCTACAGAGAGTTTAGAAAGTGATACTATAAACTAGTGTGAAGTACAGAGGCAAGCTGCTAAGGTAATGGGTGACTGTAAACTTTGAGTAAACAAAATAGAAAACAATCCTTAAACTGCTGTAAAAGAGTAAAAAACAAAAAACACTTAACCACATTCATTAAATTATCATTTTCACTAACTGAATCCCTTTCAGTAAAATCTAAGGTTGTAGCACTTACTTCAATAAAATGTGACTAAAACACTGCAAGTCTGCATCTCTTCCTGCTCTGTAGTCTGTAAGGAAGTGACAGTGGAACATTCCACTGCACTTGGAGGGGAAGTACTAAACTCTCTTTTTTTATTGAATCAAAGCTTACAGCTGAACAGGGCATCAATAAAATAAATGAAAGTTGTTTTTTTCCGTTTTTGTTTTCTTTTATATCATTTAACATCCAGCCCCAACCTTAAGTTCCACTTACTAATGCCTCTCACTGGATTGGATCAGCCCAAATAGGACTGCCTCAAATAAGAACTTATGGGCCATGCAATGATCATAACCACTTTCATCCAGTAGGTGGCACAGCATGTTGTGTAATGGTGGGCAGACCTGCTTGTGCCTCTCCATTGCACAACATGTAGCTGTGAAAAAAAAATGCTGGGGGAAAAAAAATTGCAATTTTTTAATTTTTTTTTTTTTTAAAGCCAAAAAATATATTTTTGCCCATATGAGAGGTGAAGCCCTGCCTCACCTGCCTCTAGTGACTGCACATCACTGCTCCAAACTCTACAAAATAATAAACAATCCAGAATTATTAAACCTCCCTTCTTACACCCACTCCAGGAATAGGGATCTCGGTCACGACATTGAGGCAGAGACATGGCTTAAAGCTTTCAAGCTAACCAAACAGTCATCTGTCTCTGCAACAATTCATTTGAAACTCCTATGCAGGTGGTACCTAACTCCCACACGCTTGCATAAGATCTATTCTTCGCTCAGCAGCACATGCTGGAGAGGATGCAGAGAGGAGGGTTTTCTTCTTCACATATGGTGGACATGCCCAAAGCTACACAGGTTCTGGATGGATATCTTTACAGCTATCTTGGGGATTATTTCGACTCAGATCCTCTACAATCCGGAAGCTGTCTTATTTCTCTCACTGCCCAAGATGATCGGCCTAGGCAAGTAACCATTGTTATTGATAATGTTTGCGGCCGCTAAAAAACTTATTCCAAAATACTGGAAAACTCAAACAATCCCCTCATTAGAGGAATGGAGAACATTGGTTGCTGATCTCCTGACCCTTGAGAGATACCATTATTTAAAAATTCACAGATTATAAATCCATGAAATGATGATGGCAATTTGGCTTAAAACTATTTAACCACTACAACACAGGCTCTGATTGCCAGCTCCTCCTCCCTAACAGGAATCTGTAACCCCCTCCCCTCCCTTTTTTTTTTTTTTCCTTCTCCTCTCCTCCTCCTTACTCTCCCCCTATCAGGTGCCTTCTTCTCTATTTACTTCCCTCTCTTTCTTTCAGAAGAGCTATTCTATTCGATCTTATATACTCTTGATTAACAATTATAAAAATTAAAAATGTAACGCCCTTAAGGGGAACCCGGCTTTATTATGTTTTATTTGATATATATCAATAGATCCCCTTACACATTTAAAAAGACAGAAATGACTCTCTCTGAACATAATATGTTGTCCCATGTTATAGATGTAGTTTTCTGCACTTGTAAGTTGAATTGATGTTTGCTTTGAAATGTAACATGTTTTATTGTTGTCATTCTAAGTAACTCAATAAAGATAATAAAGAAAAAAATGTTTATATATATGAGTGTCATTTTATTTGAATATGTTTTACATATGTTTTGGGAATTGGGAAACTTTTATTTTAACCCTAACACTTTACTTTAGGGCTCAGGTTTCTCTAAATCATCTAGCGCTATTTTGGCTTGCACTTGAGAGTAAGCCATAACTTTCAACTTGTAATATAAGCGATATTTAGGACTAAACCTTCTCTGGTAAATCTGTTTTACAGTGGACTTGAAATCTCAATTTTTGGCATTCATTTTAGCATGGTCTAGCGATATTGATATTGCGGCCTGTGCTATTATGATAGCACTGCACGTGTAATCTGGGCCATACTGCGTCTGTCGTGAGGCTAACTCTATTAGCGAAGTCCTACTCTTTAATATTTTATATATATGATAAATGTAAAATAAGCTTTGATTTGCATACACACACAAGGTCAGGTTTATATAATTGGAAAATAATATCATACTGTCACAGTGAGCTTAGGCGATGTTGTTTTATGTAGTTATCAATTTGATTGACACTAATGTCACTTCTGATAATGTGTCAAGACCACATTCTGTTAAACTCAAATACTCTTGGTAAATTATTATCCGTTTTACAACAGTGAATATGCAGTGAAAGAGGGATAATTAAATGTGCTTGGTTTCATTCCACAAATGTATTAAGATTGCCATTATTCATACTGCTTGTTCCACTTGCAAATGCATCTATAACAAGAGCCAATTAAAATGATAAACAAAAGCATCCTACCTAAGATAAGTTAGGCTACATGTCTCAGGTTACTCAGACAAATTAAAGCAGGCATTTGCTCAATGCGATAATGAAAAGGATACTGTACTGAGCTGCTTTTTAAGAAAAAACAATGCTCAAACTGACAGATTTAATAAATTTGGAAGACAACTATTGTCATTCCGACAAAAAGATCCTAAAACATCCGGGGCTAAAACCCTCACTATAATTATAAGGCATTGCAGGAAAAAATGAAATGGTCTGATGACTGTAAACTGCATAAAGTATTTTTTTATTATTATTTTGTACTAATGCAGCCCTAAAGCAGTATGGACACTACAGTATGTATGGACATTACATTGTATTTGTAGAGTCATCTAGCTTATGCACATTTGGCCTTTACTACTGACATTGATACTGTGACAACATCATGGCCAGCAATAACATAGTATGTACGTTACAGCTGACCACACTGCCAACCTGCATCCATCTATCTACCTATCCATCCATCTATCTATCTATCTATCATCTATCTATCCTTAGGGGTGGGCGAATGTGTTTATATTTGAATTCGAATAGTAGAACAAATGTTATTGTAGAAATTCTACTTACATAATCGAATGTTGATAAGAACGAATATTCATAAGAATTCTATTATCGAATGTTATTTACAGTTTTCAAATGTGACATCCGAATTTGAATATAACATTTATAAAACACAGTTGTAGACTAGAAATACTATTTTGAATTCGAATGTGATATTTGAATTCAAATGTGACATTTAAATTCGAATATTACATTTATAAAACACAGTATTAGACTAGAAATACTATTTCGAATTTGAATGTGACATTCAAATTCGAATGTAGCATTTGAATTTGAATGTAGCATTCAAATTAGAATATTACATTTATAAAACACAGTATTAGACTAGAAATAATATGTTTAATTTGAATGTGACATTCAAATTCGAATGTAGCATTCAAATTAGAATATTACATATATAAAACACAGTAATAGAATCAAAATACTATTTTGATTTCAAATGTTACATTCAAATTCGAATGTGATATAAAATACATAGCTAAACATTCTATTATTCGAACAAATATTTTTGAATGTATATGTATCAAAATTTGTTTTAAATTTCGAAATTTTAGAAACATTCGCCCATCCCTACTATCTATCTATCTATCTATCTATCTATCTATCTATCTATCTATCTATCTATCTATCTATCTATCTATCTATCTATCAATATCATCTATCTACCTATCCATCCATCTATCATCTAGCTATCCATCTGTCTGTCTGTCTGTCTGTCTGTCTATATATCATTATCAATATTGTATTGTAATGTCATTATAATTAGTTTTGTAACTATTGCTCCAATCTTAATGATATATTATTTTACGTTGAAAAGAAGAAAAATAATATTCTGAAAAATATTTTAATGATACAAGAAGTGAACGTGTCATTTTTAATCTTTTTTTTATTATAATTTTCTACTAAATATAAAAATAAAGAAAAGAAAAAAAAAACAACCAGGGTACAATACGACTCCAAAATCAGCAAAAATTAAAATATATAATACAATAGGAAACAGATCATAATCTTTGCATCATTTTATAATGCATTTTATAATGCAAATCCTTGCATTTTATAGTTGTTACACTAATAGACAATTGGAGAATGATTACTTCAAATAAAAAAAAAGTATACTGTTATTAAAGTTCTGTGTTGTGGAGGAACTCATGCATCACTTGTTCAAACTTGACTGTCCCTAGTAGGTCTTCTTGTCTGCCTAAATATTATAGCTCTTCCTCATAATTAGGGTCTAGAGGAGGCACTCTCAAAGGTCATTGTGTCTTATAAGCAACAACACATTAAAAATTATAATGATGACCATCTGGAGAGAGTTTCACAAAACAGCACTGGAATAGTTACTGACTGATCTGGTCCACTGATGGTACTGAAAGGCAATGGCCATTTTAAAGGATTTTAGAATGCTGAATTGTGAACAAGTTCTGAATGTAAACAAAACTTAGAATTTGAGCTATATGTTTGTTCAACCATAATTTACCTCTTTCACATTAAGTGCACCCACACTTATGATATATTGTTTTTTTAGAGGACAAATAGTTCTTTGGACCTCAAATATTTATATATAGACTATAATTTAATATGAATACAATCTAAGTAAGTGTGAGAAATTAAGAAATTTTTATTTTTTTTATAGCCACTTAGTCATAAAACATAGCCAAATTTAGTGGTCATGTTTTTTTTTTTGGGGGGGGGGGGGGTCAAACAAACACTGCACTTTCACTCTTTTATTTATTTTTTAATTTTATTTATTTCTTATTTGCAATTTTTATTGCAACTTACAGTTAACATGGGTAAGTGGAAAAACAATAACATTGATACATTTGAAGATCACAATTCTAGGATAAGGTAGGTTTAGGAGGTAATAGTGGTCTTATATTGCAAATTGTCTATTGTAAGTGTCCATTTGAAACGAGTATGAAGAGTTTTTAAAGAACACCAAAGTTCATTGCTGCAAGTTTGACATTTAATTACCATAGTCATGTTGTGTTCCAGTAAGCTGTCTTATTTTCTAGAGTTTGTGAAATAATAAAAAAAAACAGGAAATAGGGGCACAAAACCTTGTAGTATTCTTGAGAGGAGCAAAACTGTTAGTACTGTATACCACAGTATAGTATCAATGACATGTGGAGAACCAGATATTTCCTGACCAAGTTTATCTTTGTGACGGGTGATGGGAGGGGGAAGAAATAGCCCTATTTATCTGATGTCTCATTTAGGAAAGGGGAGGGAGTGGATAGAGACAATTTGTTGGGGAATTGTGTGTTCATTGGGTTGATCTAGTCTCCCAGAAGAACATTATATCAATCTAATTGTGTTTGATATGAGATAGTGATATCATTCTAATTTAAGGTTATTTTGTGTTTCTTGCATCCACATTTGTAAGGTGGGTATTATTTATTTTTTCCAAATTTGCGGGATTAGTTAATGTGCGCTATTTATCATTATTTGCAAGTTTTGTGTGTAGTTTCGATTATAGTTTAGGATTTTTGTGGAACAGGAAAGTCATTGGGTCTAAGGGGATGGGGGTCCCTAATGTGTCTTGCATATATGATGTGATGGATTTCCAAAAGGGTTGTATGTTGGGGCATTTTCACCAGATATGATATAAAGTACCCTCATTTAAGCAAAGTCTCCAACAACGGTTGGATGAGTTAGGGAAGATATGTTTAAGCTTTTGTGGAGTTAAGTACCATCTGGTCAACAGTTTGATTTTTGTTTCTAAAGGTTTAGCTGAGTGAGACAACTTTCGTGTGGAGATAAAAATTGATTGCTATTCGGCCTTTGGTATTAGAAATGGTAAGTCTCTGTCCCATGATTTAGTAAATGTCGGCTGGTCATTTTCTTTAGGTGCAGTTAGAATTTTGTAGATTAGTGAGATGTACAGGTGAGGATAAGCTACACATTTTCTCGAAAGGAGTTTGTTGTCTTGTCAAGTTGTGTTTGTGGGTGGTGTGGAGGAAATGGTTGAATTGGAGGTATCGAAACCATTGGGCAAAGAATCCATCTTGAAAGTGTTCAATGTTTTGTCTGGGTATCAATCTGCCTTCCTCCGCTAAAATGTACTGTAAATGGGCAAGAGAAGGTGACTTTCACTGTTTTTATCATCATCCTTATATTAGGTTTTAATAATATAAAACACCATGTTTGTGTTCAGCAAAGTCCCACAAGTACAATGAAACCCCTCCATGTAGAGGGTTATCATTGTACTTGTGTCTGGCTGCATGTAAGCATTTCGGGAAATTGAATGGCGAAATATGGTACCTGCCCATTTCAGTCTTTGCCTAAGTGGGGTGATCAGAAACTGCAGGAAATGGTTCAAAGCTTAAAAAGAGTCCATAAAAATCACACACCAATAGTACTTAACAGTACTGTTGTACTGATCAGAGTAATCACAGCAATAAGACTGTGATCAGTACCTAAAGGGTTACTTTTGTTTTACAATACAAGTTTTTTCTTGAGTTAAAACTGAATGAAAACTTTGTGTGACAATTTTTAGCACTGATCTCTCTACCTCTCTCGCGTCAGATCACACTGAACAATGAGAGAGACACAGACAGTGCAGACAGTCAATGATTTCATTGTATCAGTAACTGCTTGTCACTGAAATCCAGTGCTCCAATTGGCTCCTGGGGGGACTGCCTGAGTTGCCAGGCAAGTCCTAGCGGTGAATCCAGTGTGGGGAAGTGGGGAACATAAAAGTTAGAATGCTCCATGCCGTCCTAAAGTTGTTAAAGTCCAGCCTTTTCAGGACAGAATGGAATGTCCTAATGGCAGGAAGGGATTAATAGTGTTAAAACTAGCCATGATTAGTTAGTTCTGAAATGAGGAAATGGTTTTTGTTTATGATAACATCTATTGTGTACTGTTGAAGTACCAGTTTTTGCTTAGCACATAGAAACAGCATTCTATTAAACCACAGATTATTAAAAGTGTACAGTATAACTTGGACATAACCTCCATACACCAAAACAAATATGGGCTAATTAAATAAAACGTTTGATGTAGATGCAGTTTGTAGTTAACATGCATTAGTTATTTTGCTTATAAAACTGCTAAAAATTAGGAAGAAACTTGCAGTGCTTTTACTGCATATGTATACGTACATAATACATACTAGTAAGAAAGCTAAGGTTTTTTCCTCACTCCCATATTAGTGTGCTTACAGCCAGCTGTCATGCTGGAGCTATCTGTGTTATGTGGATGGGCACTGTAATGTCAGAAAAGCTGCAGATATACACATAAAAACAGCTAAACTCACTCAGCTTATTTTTTCTTCTGGCTGATTATTGGACATCTGACAAGCCTATTTGGAAAATTATAATCAGAGTCTTTATAGTACGTCTAACTTCTCTCCAATACTGATCAACATGCTTGGTAATCATTTTCTAGAAAACAAATCCTTTTGATGCAAGAAAGTTACAAAGGTGTTTTAAGGGAACCCCCCCCCCCCTGGTTTTAATATGTATTCATAATGTTTCCTTAATACATTCTTGTTATTTTGCTCTTAAGTAATTTAAACTAGGTTTTATAAACAGTACAGTGTACTAAAGTCATTGCTACTGTGAATATTTTTTTTTTTTAATTGGTCTATACCCTATACAATTACTCTTTCATTTAATTTACTCAGCAAAAGGAAGAATTTGTTATGGAAAAACAAGACAAGGGAAGAGATGTTTTATACCTTTGTTATAAATTCTTCTTGTATCTATAAATCTTATTATAGTTTGGTTACATTGAGGTTATTATCATTAATATCCCTCTTATCGCTATAGTTTTGGTCTGCCTTCAAAAATACATTAATGTGAAAATCTCCAGGACTAACATTGCCAGAAATAGACAACTTCAAACATATAAACAATAAAATGGGGGAGTGACCTTCATAAAATTCTATAATATTGGAAAATATTGCACATGGACTAACTCATCATAGTGGGACTTTAAATAGATTCCAGACTCCTTAATTTAAATTTTGGAAAAAAGAATAAATGTCTTTGATTACAATAATGTTTTTTTTAATATGTATGTCGGTTACATTGTTAGAGTTACATTAAAATGGGACATGAAACCCACAATTCTTTTTTTATGATTCAGGTATACAACTTTCTAACGGCTAGATTTAGAGTTTTGTCGGTAACGACCCGAAAAACTAACGCCCGCGTTTTACTGGCCGCACCATAAAAATAACTCTGGTATCGAGAGTCCACATAAAGGCTGCGTTAGGCTCCAAAAAAGGAGCGTAGAGCATTTTTAACGCAGCTTCAACTCTCGATACCAGAGTTGCTTACGGACGCGGCCAGCCTCAAAAACGTGCTCGTGCACGATTCTCCCATGGGAAACAATGGGGCTGTTTGAGCTGAAAAAAAACCTAACACCTGCAAAAAAGCCGCGTTCAGCTCCTAACGCAGCCCCATTGTTTGCTATGCGGTAACCCTTCCTACGTCTGCACTTAACACTCTAACATGTACCCCGAGTCTAAACACCCCTAACCTTACACTTATTAACCCCTAATCTGCCGCCCCCGCTATCGCTGACCCCTGCATATTATTATTAACCCCTAATCTGCCGCTCCGTAAACCGCCGCTACTTACATTATCCCTATGTACCCCTAATCTGCTGCCCTAACATCGCCGACCCCTATATTATATTTATTAACCCCTAATCTGCCCCCCACAACATCGCCTCCACCTGCCTACACTTATTAACCCCTAATCTGCCGACCGAATCTCGCCGCTATTCTAATAAATGTATTAACCCCTAAAGCTAAGTCTAACCCTAATACTAACACCCCCCTAAGTTAAATATAATTGAAATCTAACGAAATTAATTAACTCTTATTAAATAAATTATTCCTATTTAAAGCTAAATACTTACCTGTAAAATAAATCCTAATATAGCTACAATATAAATTATAATTATATTATAGCTATTTTAGGATTTATATTTATTTTACAGGTAACTTTGTATTTATTTTAACCAGGTACAATAGCTATTAAATAGTTAAGAACTATTTAATAGCTAAAATAGTTAAAATAATTACAAATTTACCTGTAAAAGAAATCCTAACCTAAGTTACAAATAAACCTAACACTAGACTATCAATAAATTAATTAAATAAACTACCTACAATTACCTACAATTAACCTAACACTACACTATCAATAAATTAATTAAATACAATTGCTACAGGGCCCTTTGCGGGGCATGCCCCAAGAAATACAGCTCTTTTGCCTGTAAAAAAAAACATACAATACCCAAGCCCCCCAACATTAAAACCCACCACCCACATACCCCTAATCTAACCCAAACCCCCCTTAAATAAACCTAACACTAAGCCCCTGAAGATCATCCTACCTTGTCTTCACCATACCAGGTTCACCGATCGATCCAGAAGAGCTCCTCCGATGTCCTGATCCAAGCCCAAGCGGGGGGCTGAAGAGGTCCATGATCCGGCTGAAGTCTTCATCCAAGCGGGGCAGAAGAGTTCTTCCATCCGATTGAAGTCTTCATCCAAGCGGCATCCATCCGGAGCGAAGCGGCAGCATCCTGAAGACCTCCACCGCGGAACATCCATCCTGGCCGACGACTGAACGACGAATGACGGTTCCTTTAAATGACGTCATCCAAGATGGCGTCCCTCAAATTCCGATTGGCTGATAGGATTCTATCAGCCAATCGGAATTAAGGTAGGAATATTCTGATTGGCTGATGGAATCAATAGTGAAAAAGGGTGTGTGTACAAGCGCTAAGGTAATCCCCAAGCTGTATCCAAACAGAGATCCTAACCAACCTCCAAAAAATATGCACAAGTAGTAAGAAGTGAATACAGCGCCAACAAGAGGCCAAGGGATAAATATACTCACAGAGAGATAAAAGAAGGTTATTTAATGAACCATGTTAAAAAGCATCAGTGATAAAAGACTATATATAAAAAATGTAAAAAGCACATATAAATAAAATTACAAATACAGGAATATCTTACAGAAGCGGCTCAAAGGGCCAAAGCTGATAATTACAATAAAAACAGAGGTAATAACAGGTGATCAGTGTGAGTGGTACACCAGAATAAGAGTGTATACTAATAAAACAGAATTAGCCTAAGTACAACTGTAGCAAGTGCATCAAGCAAAAAACTAATAAACAATAATACAAACAATAGTGTTCAAAATTAGTGTTACAAAAATAGTGTTCCAAAAAAATAGAAAAATGCACTGCAGTGCAAAAAAAGGGGGGTAGCAAAATAATTGTATAGATACAATCAAATAGTGAGTGAGTGCAAATGGATATAAAAATGCTAGCTACTTAATCCAGTGAGGTTAAGATATAATTAAATAAAATACACAATATGCAATAACATAAAAAATAAAATACACAATATGCAATAACATAAAAAATAAAATATAAAATATAATCCAAAAAAGTGTTCAAAAAGTTGATCAACAAATGTTAGTGAAGAACAAAAATAAGTCAATAAAAACAAAAAAATGGAAAAAATGGGTGATGAAAAGCAAGGTGAAAGTGAGGAAATTGATTCCTTCCAATGTTAGTTACTTTAACAGATCCACATTCCTGAGTGTGGTTGCTGAAGTAGCTGATTGGATCCTAGCACCTGTCAGCTGCTCCTATGGTATCCTAAAAAGTGTCCCTGTAAAAAAAGAAATTCACAACATAGTGTATCCAATATGAGAATGAAGTAAAGATTAAAGTAATGCTTACCAATATGTCAACGCGTTTCTGCCCTTTTTTGTAACACTATTTTTGTAACACTAATTTTGAACACTATTGTTTGTATTATTGTTTATTAGTTTTTTGCTTGATGCACTTGCTACAGTTGTACTTAGGCTAATTCTGTTTTATTAGTATACACTCTTATTCTGGTGTACCACTCACACTGATCACCTGTTATTACCTCTGTTTTTATTGTAATTATCAGCTTTGGCCCTTTGAGCCGCTTCTGTAAGATATTCCTGTATTTGTAATTTTATTTATATGTGCTTTTTACATTTTTTATATATAGTCTTTTATCACTGATGCTTTTTAACATGGTTCATTAAATAACCTTCTTTTATCTCTCTGTGAGTATATTTATCCCTTGGCCTCTTGTTGGCGCTGTATTCACTTCTTACTACTTGGCTGATGGAATCAGCCAATCAGAATCAAGTTCAATCCGATTGGCTGATCCAATCAGCCAATCAGATTGAGCTTGCATTCTATTGGCTGTTCCGATCAGCCAATAGAATGCAAGCTCAATCTGATTGGCTGATTGGATCAGCCAATCGGATTGAACTTGATTCTGATTGGCTGATTCCATCAGCCAATCAGAATATTCCTACCTTAATTCCGATTGGCTGATAGAATCCTATCAGCCAATCGGAATTCGAGGGACGCCATCTTGGATGACGTCCCTTAAAGGAACCATCATTCGTCGGGAGTCGCCGGAAGAAGAGGATGGATCCGCGTCGGCTGCTTCAAGCTGGACCCGCTCCGCACCGGATGGAAGAAGATAGAAGATGCCGCTTGGATGAAGATGTTTGCCGGTCCAGATGTCCTCTTCTTGCCGGATAGGAGGAAGACTTTGGAGCCTCTTCTGGACCTCTTCAGCACCGGATGCCAGGACGGATCGGTGATACCTGGTGAGGTGAAGACAAGGTAGGAAGATCTTCAGGGGCTTAGTGTTAGGTTTATTTAAGGGGGGTTTGGGTTAGATTAGGGGTATGTGGGTGGTGGGTTGTAATGTTGGGGGGGGTATTGTATGGTTTTTTTTACAGGCAAAAGAGCTGATTTTCTTGGGGCATGCCCCGCAAAGGGCCCTGTTCAGGGCTGGTAAGGTAAAAGAGCTTTTAACTTTATTAATTTAGAATAGGGTAGGGCATTTTTTTATTTTGGGGGTCTTTGTTATTTTATTAGGGGGCTTAGAGTAGGTGTAATTAGTTTAAAATTGTTGTAATATTTTTCAGATGTTTGTAAATATTTTTTTATTTTTTGTAACTTAGTTCTTTTTTATTTTTTGTACTTTAGTTCGTTTATTTCATTGTAGTTATTTGTAGGAATTGTATTTAATTTATTTATTGATAGTGTAGTGTTAGGTTTTATTGTAGGTAATTGTAGGTATTTTATTTAATTAATTTAATGATAGTGTAGTGTTAGGTTTAATTGTAACTTAGGTTAGGATTTATTTAACAGGTAATTTTGTTATTATTTTAACTAGGTAACTATTAAATAGTTCTTAACTATTTAATAGCTATTGTACCTGGTTAAAATAATTACAAAGTTGCCTGTAAAATAAATATTAATCCTAAAATAGCTACAATGTAATTATAATTTATATTGTAGCTATATTAGGATTTATTTTACAGGTAAGTATTTAGCTTTAAATAGGAATAATTTATTTAAGAAGAGTTAATTAATTTCGTTAGATTTAAATTATATTTAAGTTAGGGGGGTGTTAGTGTTAGGGTTAGACTTAGCTTTAGGGGTTAATCCATTTATTAGAATAGTGGTGAGCTCCGGTCGTCAGATTAGGGGTTAATAATTGAAGTTAGGTGTCGGCGATGTTAGGGAGGGCAGATTAGGGGTTAATACTATTTATTATAGGGTTAGTGAGGCGGATTAGGGGTTAATACATTTATTATAGTAGCGGTGCGGTCCGCTCGGCAGATTAGGGGTTAATCAGTGTAGGCAGGTGTCGGCGACGTTGAGGGGGGCAGATTAGGGGTTAATAAATATAATATAGGGGTCGGCGGTGTTAGGGGCAGCAGATTAGGGGTACATAGCTATAATGTAGGTGGCGGCGCTTTGCGGTCGGCAGATTAGGGGTTAATTATTGTAAGTAGCTGGCGGCGACGTTGTGGGGGGCAGGTTAGGGGTTAATAAATATAATATAGGGGTCGGCGGTGTTAGGGGCAGCAGATTAGGGGTACATAGGGATAACTTAGCTGGCGGTGCTTTGCGGTCGGCAGATTAGGGGTTAAAAAAAAAACCGAGTGGCGGCGATGTGGGGGGACCTCAGTTTAGGGGTACATAGGTAGTTTATGGGTGTTAGTGTACTTTAGGGTACAGTAGTTAAGAGCTTTATGAACCGGCGTTAGCCCAGAAAGCTCTTAACTCCTGCTTTTTTTCTGCAGCTGTAGTTTTGTCGTTAGAGCTCTAACGCTCACTTCAGAAACGACTCTAAATACCGGCGTTAGAAAGATCCCATTGAAAAGATAGGATATGCAATTTACGTAAGGGGATCTGCGGTATGGAAAAGTCGCGGCTGAAAAGTGAGCGTTAGACCCTATTTTCAGTGACTCCAAATACCGGCGGTAGCCTAAAACCAGCGTTAGGAGCCTCTAACGCTGGTTTTCACTGCAACCGCCAAACTCCAAATCTAGGTCTTATTTACTTATATGATCTAATTTGCTTCAGTCTATTGATATCCTTTGTTGAAGAAACACAATACGCATAGGTGTGCCAATAACATGAGACATATATGTGCAGCCACCAATCAGCAGCTCCTGAGCCTACCTAGGTATGCTTTTTTTGACAAAGGATACCAAGAGAACGAAACAAAGTAGATAGTCATAGTAAATTGTAAAGTTGTTTAAAATTGCATGCTCTCTCTAAATCATGAAAGAAGACGTTTGGGTTTCATGTCCCTTTAAGTCTCTCATAGTTAGCTTGTGAAGGTCATTAAAGTAACTTATTCTATTCATACAGAAAGAGAAGCGCTCTACCAGGAATAAACATAAACTCAGTAGCTACAACCATCGAGGAGAGCCTCTTTTAGCCCAATTTAGAGGAGAACTTTCCTAAAGTATATCAGTCTGATCCCGCCAAGTAAGGTCAGTCCAGCCCTGAAATACCAAGCAATCCTCCTCTGAACAAGGACAACCCCAGATGATCGTTTCTGCCTTCTGTGAGCCCTTTTCAGTGAGGTGCAGCCATATCCCTCTAAGCACATTGGGCAAGGAGTCCACGTCTGGTTTCCCCTTTACCCTTTAGTGAGACTTCCCCAGGGTCATAAAAAAAATACATACAGAAAGAGAAGTGCTCTACCAGGAAAACTTTCCTAAGTACATCAGTCTGATCCTGCCTAGAAAGTTCAGTCCAGCCTTGAAATACCAGACAATCTTCCTCTGAACAAAAAACATGACAACCCCAGACAATCAATTTGACCTTCGTTGGGCCTCTTCAGTGAGGTGTGGCCATATCCCTCTAAATGTATTCTATGTAGTATTTTAAAAAGGGTATTTTAAAATATATAAATTAAAAATTTGAAACTTAAATTGTATAAAAAAAATAATACAGTCCTGAAACAGAGAATTGGGAGTTGGTTCTCAACGTAGGTAGATATAATAATATAATATATCATTTTAAAGGTACGAGAATACAGATACATGCAAATATAGATATTTTCATATTATCTTGTTATCTGTAATCAGTGATGGGGTTAACTATGAATTACTAATATGAAATATCTAGTAAGTGAAGTCCAGCTCCACACAATACTGTTCAGAATGTTCAGAACACCTGAGCATTGTTATCTAACAACTCTATGGCATTTGATTTTAGGATCTTCCTAGGAACTAACAAATATTTTGGGAAATATCTTTTTCTCACAGTTTTTTAATGAAAGCTGCAAGTGCAACAATGCTATGTTATGAATCTTACTCTCCAAACCCTCTAGAATAGAGTGTTTGAGTTCCAGACTTCAGGACCAATTAACAGACCAGATTTTCACAACTTCCTTGGGTAAGGGCAGGTTGGTAACCATAGCTACTAAGAAGCTAATTATTCTACCTATGAAGGACTGGAATGGAAGAATCCTGCTATAAAAGAATATGCAATAATTAATTCCAGCACAATAAGTGCTTTGACAATTACCCCCTGCTGCCCAGGTATGAGGAACCCCAAAGCAGCTTTTTTCCTGCCCCTATTGGAAACAGTTAATTAAAATTAGAGAATATAAACTTTTATTCCACAACCTGGAATGTGTTTTCCTGTAACTGCACATGAACTTGTGGTAATTAATTTTTCAACTGCCATACAGTTTCCATTTTTCATGAAGAGATTTGAAGTTTGTGATCAATACAAAGTCCTGACATTATCATAAATCACATAGAATGGGGTAATGGAATTCTGGTGGCTCTGGAAGAGTTAGAGTTCTAAATTATTGGTTTAATATATGTCTGTACAGAACTCCTATTATACAAGTATACAACCCAATTGTAAAAAAGTATAAAATGGAAAAAATGGAAAAATATAGAACAAAAAAATTATGTATTATTTATTAATAAATAAAATACCAAACAATAACAATTCATATATTCATTTTTTTATTTGAAAAAAAAACAGCATGAAATAATTTAAAACAATATAAATAATAATGTCTGATACATGTGTTCAAAATCAAGTCACCATTAAAATAACTATAATGTAAATCTGAAAAAACTTGCCTATATGCAGACATCCCAACCTGCAAAAACTCATTTCAGGGAGGTGGCTTCACCCGCTACTGCGTTGCCACCCCCTCCCCTCCCAGTTATATTATATATTGGACACCTTGAAACCCTAAATAAGATAGAGACTTATCATTAAAGTAGCTTCCCACTAAAGGCACATTTTTTTTTTAAAAAAGTAGCTTTATTACACAACAACGTACAACAAACCTATTTTCCAGTGATCTTACGCTTGTTGAATGCTTAAATATTGTAGAATACAATACAAGTTTAATTACGTGCAGTAAATAAGGTAGTATTTGTGTTTTATTTTATTAAAATCAGTGGGGGCTTTCTGGTTACTGATGCATACTTTGAGGGTTCTATAACGTCCCAGCAACTAAAGGCATTCCTTAAAGAAACATTTTTCCGAATTTGGGCCACATTGGATCATGGTACTTGGAGTTTCAGGTTGATTGCATTCCATTTGCTGGCATCAGCGAGCCGCTATTACAATCAGGGAGACTCCCTGAACTTCAGGGAGAGTTGGGATATCTGCTATATGTTACCTTCACTTTCCTATGGTTCTGCAAATAATGCACTGGGGCCGATTTATCAAGGGCCGAATGGCCCCTGATGCCCCTGTTTCCGCGTGAGTCTTTAGGCTCACTGGAAACAGCAGTTATGAAACAGTGGTCTTAAGACCGCTGCTGCTTAACTGGTCCGCTGCCTCTGAGGCTGCGGACATCAATCCGCCCAATCCTATAAGATCGGGTTGATTGATACCCCCTGCTAGCGGACGACTGGCCACGAATCTGCAGGGGGCGGCATTGCACAAGCAGTTCACTAGAACTGCTTGTGCAATGTTAAATGTCGGACATGATAGATCTGGAGAGAAGAGAAACACAGAGGTGCCAATATGGCCTAATAACGTCTATATAAAGGAGAATACAGGATAGTACAGAATGGTACTCACAAAGATGAAGCACCCAATGGTGCAAGTAGAGCAAACTGGATCAAAATCAGTGGCCCAGCTCACTGTGTGCCAAACGTCCAGGCACCCGAAGAGATGGTCAGTACAGTGGGAACAGGTGATACAACCTTGCTCAAATGATTGTACTTACAAGATGTAGTACAACAGGTGCAGTCACAGCAGGCTGGGACCTCTCAGTCGCCCAGTAGACTCAGCTCAGGCATAGGTATACGTCCTCTCAAAACCACAAAATAAAGGTCCCATAAAAAAGCAAGTGTATCATAAAAGCATATTTTTATTAAAAACAAAGTGACACGTTTCTCAGCCCCGCAAGGGCCGTTTCCTCAGGCTATACAATATTAAAAGATTGATACACTTGCTATTTAAATACCTTCCAGGTTAAACAAAAGGTTAATTGATAAACGCCCACGACCCTAGAGCTCTAATAGTCTCTGTGCAAAAATCCAATGACAAAAAACACTCAATGCACTCAAACCTATTTCGTATATACATAGGTTTTAATTCATGTGTAATCTATACCAATATCATTATTTAAAACCCCAAAATGAACCAAACTCAGAGATCATAAAATAGTAGATTACAGAATATATAGGATAAATGTCAATAACGTGTAAAGCATCAGATGATCCTCCCTCTATATATGCGAAACTTAATAAATTACCTCTATAAAACCCTGAGTTGGTCTCATGTATGAAGCTAGTATAGTGGTCACGGACATTGTGAATTATCAAAATAGATCTTAAGTGATCAATAAACAAACCGATAAAAATACATTCTTCTAAAAACTTTTTTATCAACTCTAATCAGTTGTAAGTGTGAGCTGTTGCAGCTCCGTGTTACCTGATAGTCCTATTGGAAAGGTGTGTATGATTCTGACCAATACGAGATGTCTAAGGAGGCGTGCCCAGGGAATGATGACAACACATCACCTCCCACGGTCAGACACTTATCAGACCTAAAAAACAATGTGGGGGATCTATGCTATACCTATCGTCTATGTGAGTCATATAAAGCAAATAAACTACGTAGGTACCGAAACCTACTTCTCTAATTGCAATGTAAAAAAGGTTGATGACATTACGAGCAATCCGCTCAAGATATAGAGCCCCAAGAGGTGCACAAACCTCAAAAATAGAGAGGACGCATACTTGGGAACACATTATTCATTCATAACCAATCTAATGTGTTTGTTGGTGAAATATGTGTTAGATATATGTGTGTGGAACGAGCCCTTCTACTCATTAGCTGTCGTGATGTACTACTAAATGATACAGTGATATTCTCCTTACTGGCGGTAAAGGGGAATCAAGATTCATATTACATATAAATAATAGAGAAAAAGGGGGAATGGTGATATTAGCACAAGGTCCCCCATATATGGATTGCATTATTACCAAGGAAAAATTCTCATATGAAGACAATGTTGGCAGTAAGCACAATAAATTTGTGTGTGAATGTTAATGTAGAAAAATGGGAAAAATAAATACACCAAAATAGTGGTGTTCACATTAATAAGTGAAACAATGTGAAGATGTGTGATAAGGGCTACTAAATGGGAATTATGTGATAGTATTGTGAGAGAAGTGTAAGAAAAGTAACCAATTGTTACCTTGATAGTGGTGAGATGATACCTTATGCCCGTGACAAATAGTCAAGGGGAGTACTAATATTAGTGGTGTGTCAACTAGTGTGTGTAACTCGACCACTTGGCCAATAGTGATGGCACTAAAAGGGTGCTAATCAGATAAGGACTGTGTCTATATATATCAAATATATATCAATAAGACAACCAAGTGAAGTCAAAATGTGTGTGTGATATGTGTAATGTGATAAAGGGATGTGTAATGATAATCAAGGATCGAACCTATTGATCCTGAAAGAGAGTAGAACACTAATATATAACTGCAACCATCAATAGTGATGTCGCAAATTGTTCGCTGGCGAATAGTTCCCGGCGAACATAGCTTGTTCGTGTTCGCCGCAGCGGGCGAACATATGCGATGTTTGTTCCGCCCCCTATTCGTCATCATTGAGTAAACTTTGACCCTGTATCTCACAGTCTGCAGACACATTTCAGCCAATCAGCAGCAGACACTCCCTCCCAGATCCTCCCAGCTCCTGGACAGCAGCCATTTTAGATTCATTCTGATCCTGCATTCTTAGTGATAGGAGGGATAGTGTAGCTGCTGCTGATTTTATAGGGAAATTCATGGCTAGGCTATTGTGTTCAGTGTCCACTACAGTCCTGAAGGATTCATCTGATCTCTGCTGTAAGGACAGCACCCCAAAAAGCCCTTTTTAGGGCTAGAACATCAGTCTTATTTTTTTTTTTTGCCTGTGTAATTTTGACTGTGAAACATCAGTATGCTAGTGTAATCTAATTGCAGTTGCCTGCCTGCAGTGCCACCACTCATATCTGTTGTAACAGTAGTGTAAATTTTTAAAAAAAAACTTTTTTGACTGTGAAACATCAGTCTGCTAGTGTAATCTAATTGCAGTTGCCTGCCTGCCAGCGTGTGTGCCAGGCCCACTTGCTAAGTGCCACCACTCATATCTGTTGTAACAGTAGTGTACATTTTTAAAAAAAAAACTTTTTTGACTGTGAAACATCAGTCTGCTAGTGTAATCTAATAGCAGTTGCCTGCCTGCCAGCGTGTGTGCCAGGCCCACTTGCCAACTAGCACCACCACTCATATCTGTTGTAACAGTAGTGTAAATTTAAAAAAAACAACTTTTTTGACTGTGAAACATCAGTCTGCTAGTGTAATCTAATTGCAGTTGCCTGCCTGCCAGCGTGTGTGCCAGGCCCACTTGCCAACTAGTGCCACTACTCATATCTGTTGTAACAGTAGTGTAAATTTAAAAAAAAAACTTTTTTGACTGTGAAACATTAGTCTGCTAGTGTAATCTAATAGCAGTTGCCTGCCTGCCTGCCAGCATGTGTGCCAGGCCCACTTGCCAACTAGTGCCACCACTCATATCTGTTGTAACAGTAGTGTAAAACATTTAAAAAAAAACTTTTTTGACTGTGAAACATCAGTCTGCTAGTGTAATCTAATTGCAGTTGCCTGCCTGCCTGCCAGCGTGTGTGCCAGGCCCACTTGCTAAGTGCCACCACTCATATCTGTTGTAACAGTAGTGTAAATTTTTTTTTTTTTTTAAACTTTTTTGACTGTGAAACATCAGTCTGCTAGTGTAATCTAATTGCAGTTGCCTGCCTGCCAGCGTGTGTGCCAGGCCCACTTGCCAACTAGTGCCACCACTCATATCTGTTGTAACAGTAGTGTAAATTTTAAAAAAAAACTTTTTTGACTGTGAAACATCAGTCTGCTAGTGTAATCTAATTGCAGTTGCCTGCCTGGCCAGCGTGTGTGCCAGGCCCACTTGCCAACTAGTGCCACCACTCATATCTGTTGTAACAGTAGTGTACATTTTTTTTAAAAAAACTTTTTTGACTGTGAAACATCAGTCTGCTAGTGTAATCTAATTGCAATTGCCTGCCTGCCAGTGTGTGTGCCAGGCCCACTTGCCAACTAGTGCCACCACTCATATCTGTTGTAACAGTAGTGTAAATTTAAAAAAAAAAACTTTTTTGACTGTGAAACATCAGTCTGCTAGTGTAATCTAATTGCAGTTGCCTGCCTGCCTGCCAGCGTGTGTGCCAGGCCCACTTGCCAACTAGTGCCACCACTCATATCTGTTGTAACAGTAGTGTAAATTTAAAAAAAAACTTTTTTGACTGTGAAACATTAGTCTGCTAGTGTAATCTAATAGCAGTTGCCTGCCTGCCAGCATGTGTGCCAGGCCCACTTGCCAACTAGTGCCACCACTCATATCTGTTGTAACAGTAGTGTAAAAAATTTTTACAAAAACTTTTTTGACTGTGAATCATCAGTCTGCTAGTGTAATCTAATTGCAGTTGCCTGCCTGCCAGCGTGTGTGCCAGGCCCACTTGCTAAGTGCCACCACTCATATCTGTTGTAACAGTAGTGTAATTTTTTTTTAAAAAAACTTTTTTGACTGTGAAACATCAGTCTGCTAGTGTAATCTAATTGCAGTTGCCTGCCTGCCAGCGTGTGTGCCAGGCCCACTTGCCAACTAGCGCCACCACTCATATCTGTTGTAACAGTAGTGTAAATTTAAAAAAAAAAACTTTTTTGACTGTGAAACATCAGTCTGCTAGTGTAATCTAATTGCAGTTGCCTGCCTGGCCAGCGTGTGTGCCAGGCCCACTTGCCAACTAGTGCCACTACTCATATCTGTTGTAACAGTAGTGTAAATTTAAAAAAAAAACTTTTTTGACTGTGAAACATTAGTCTGCTAGTGTAATCTAATAGCAGTTGCCTGTCTGCCAGCGTGTGTGCCAGGCCCACTTGCTAAGTGCCACCACTCATATCTGTTGTAACAGTAGTGTAAATTTTTTTAAAAAAAACTTTTTTGACTGTGAAACATCAGTCTGCTAGTGTAATCTAATAGCAGTTGCCTGCCTGCCAGCGTGTGTGCCAGGCCCACTTGCCAACTAGTGCCACCACTCATATCTGTTGTAACAGTAGTGTAAATTTAAAAAAAAAAACTTTTTTGACTGTGAAACATCAGTCTGCTAGTGTAATCTAATTGCAGTTGCCTGCCTGCCAGCGTGTGTGCCAGGCCCACTTGCTAAGTGCCACCACTCATATCTGTTGTAACAGTAGTGTACATTTTTTAAAAAAAAACTTTTTTGACTGTGAAACATCAGTCTGCTAGTGTAATCTAATTGCAATTGCCTGCCTGCCAGTGTGTGTGCCAGGCCCACTTGCCAACTAGTGCCACCACTCATATCTGTTGTAACAGTAGTGTAAATTTAAAAAAAAAAACTTTTTTGACTGTGAAACATCAGTCTGCTAGTGTAATCTAATTGCAGTTGCCTGCCTGCCTGCCAGCGTGTGTGCCAGGCCCACTTGCCAACTAGTGCCACCACTCATATCTGTTGTAACAGTAGTGTAAATTTAAAAAAAAACTTTTTTGACTGTGAAACATTAGTCTGCTAGTGTAATCTAATAGCAGTTGCCTGCCTGCCAGCATGTGTGCCAGGCCCACTTGCCAACTAGTGCCACCACTCATATCTGTTGTAACAGTAGTGTAAAAAATTTTTACAAAAACTTTTTTGACT
Source organism: Bombina bombina (assembly GCF_027579735.1). Classification (NCBI taxonomy): domain Eukaryota; kingdom Metazoa; phylum Chordata; class Amphibia; order Anura; family Bombinatoridae; genus Bombina; species Bombina bombina. The sequence continues at coordinate 727,856,729 of NC_069503.1, read as the reverse complement.
GTGAAACATCAGTCTGCTAGTGTAATCTAATTGCAGTTGCCTGCCTGCCAGCGTGTGTGCCAGGCCCACTTGCTAAGTGCCACCACTCATATCTGTTGTAACAGTAGTGTAATTTTTTTTTAAAAAAACTTTTTTGACTGTGAAACATCAGTCTGCTAGTGTAATCTAATTGCAGTTGCCTGCCTGCCAGCGTGTGTGCCAGGCCCACTTGCCAACTAGCGCCACCACTCATATCTGTTGTAACAGTAGTGTAAATTTTTAAAAAAAAACTTTTTTGACTGTGAAACATCAGTCTGCTAGTGTAATCTAATTGCAGTTGCCTGCCTGGCCAGCGTGTGTGCCAGGCCCACTTGCCAACTAGTGCCACTACTCATATCTGTTGTAACAGTAGTGTAAATTTAAAAAAAAAACTTTTTTGACTGTGAAACATTAGTCTGCTAGTGTAATCTAATAGCAGTTGCCTGCCTGCCAGCATGTGTGCCAGGCCCACTTGCAAACTAGTGCCACCACTCATATGTGTTGTAACAGTAGTGTAAAACATTTAAAAAAAACTTTTTTGACTGTGAAACATCAGTCTGCTAGTGTAATCTAATTGCAGTTGCCTGCCTGCCAGCGTGTGTGCCAGGCCCACTTGCCAACTAGTGCCACCACTCATATCTGTTGTAACAGTAGTGTAATTTTTTTAAAAAAAAAACTTTTTTGACTGTGAAACATCAGTCTGCTAGTGTAATCTAATTGCAGTTGCCTGTCTGCCAGCGTGTGTGCCAGGCCCACTTGCCAACTAGTGCCACCACTCATATCTGTTGTAACAGTAGTGTAAAAAAATTTTACAAAAACTTTTTTGACTGTGAAACATCAGTCTGCTAGTGTAATCTAATTGCAGTTGCCTGCCAGCCAGCGTGTGTGCCAGGCCCACTTGCTAAGTGCCACCACTCATATCTGTTGTAAGAGTAGTGTAATTTTTTTAAAAAAAAACTTTTTTGACTGTGAAACATCAGTCTGCTAGTGTAATCTAATTGCAGTTGCCTGCCTGCCAGCGTGTGTGCCAGGCCCACTTGCCAACTAGCGCCACCACTCATATCTGTTGTAACAGTAGTGTAAATTTAAAAAAAAAAACTTTTTTGACTGTGAAACATCAGTCTGCTAGTGTAATCTAATTGCAGTTGCCTGCCTGCCAGCGTGTGTGCCAGGCCCACTTGCCAACTAGTGCCACTACTCATATCTGTTGTAACAGTAGTGTAAATTTAAAAAAAAACTTTTTTGACTGTGAAACATTAGTCTGCTAGTGTAATCTAATAGCAGTTGCCTGCCTGCCAGCATGTGTGCCAGGCCCACTTGCCAACTAGTGCCACCACTCATATGTGTTGTAACAGTAGTGTAAAACATTTTAAAAAAAACTTTTTAGACTGTGAAACATCAGTCTGCTAGTGTAATCTAATTTCAGTTGCCTGCCTGCCAGCGTGTGTGCCAGGCCCACTTGCCAACTAGTGCCACCACTCATATCTGTTGTAACAGTAGTGTAAATTTAAAAAAAAAACTTTTTTGACTGTGAAACATCAGTCTGCTAGTGCAATCTAATTGCAGTTGCCTGCCTGGCCAGCGTGTGTGCCAGGCCCACTTGCCAACTAGTGCCACCACTCATATCTGTTGTAACAGTAGTGTAAATTTTGTAAAAAAAAAACTTTTTTGACTGTGAAACATCAGTCTGCTAGTGTAATCTAATTGCAGTTACCTGCCTGCCAGCGTGTGTGCCAGTCCCACTTGCCAACTAGTGCCACCACTCATATCTGTTGTAACAGTAGTGTAAATTTTTTTAAAAAAACTTTTTTGACTGTGAAATATCAGTCTGCTAGTGTAATCTAATTGTAGTTGCCTGCCTGCCAGCGTGTGTGCCAGGCCCACTTGCCAACTAGTGCCACCACTCATATCTGTTGTAACAGTAGTGTAATTTTTTAAAAAAAAAAACTTTTTTTACTGTGAAACATCAGTCTGCTAGTGTAATCTAATTGCAGTTGCCTGCCTGCCAGCGTGTGTGCCAGGCCCACTTGCTAAGTGCCACCACTCATATCTGTTGTAACAGTAGTGTACATTTTTTAAAAAAAAACTTTTTTGACTGTGAAACATCAGTCTGCTAGTGTAATCTAATTGCAGCTGCCTGTCTGCCAGGGTGTGTGCCAGGCCCACTTGCTAAGTGCCACCACTCATATCTGTTGTAACAGAAGTGTAAATGTTTTAAAAAAAAACTTTTTTGACTGTGAAACATCAGTCTGCTAGTGTAATCTAATAGCAGTTGCCTGCCTGCCAGCGTTTGTGCCAGGCCCACTTGCCAACTAGTGCCACCACTCATATCTATTGTAACAGTAGTTTAAATTAAAAAAAAAACCTTTTTTGACTGTGAAACATCAGTCTGCTAGTGTAATCTAATTGCAGTTGCCTGCCTGCCAGCGTGTGTGCCATGCCCACTTGCTAAGTGCCACCACTCATATCTGTTGTAACAGTAGTGTACATTTTTTAAAAAAAAACTTTTTTGACTGTGAAACATCAGTCTGCTAGTGTAATCTAATTGCAGTTGCCTGCCTGCCAGCGTGTGTGCCAGGCCCACTTGCCAACTAGTGCCACCACTCATATCTGTTGTAACAGTAGTGTAAATTTAAAAAAAAAAATTTTTTTGACTGTGAAACATCAGTCTGCTAGTGTAATCTAATTGCAGTTGCCTGACTGCCAGCGTGTGTGCCAGGCCCACTTGCCAACTAGTGCCACCACTCATATCTGTTGTAACAGTAGTGTAAATTTAAAAAAAACTTTTTTGACTGTGAAACATTAGTCTGCTAGTGTAATCTAATAGCAGTTGCCTGCCTGCCAGCATGTGTGCCAGGCCCACTTGCCAACTATTGCCACCACTCATATCTGTTGTAACAGTAGTGTAAAAAAATTTTACAAAAACTTTTTTGACTGTGAAACATCAGTCTGCTAGTGTAATCTAATTGCAGTTGCCTGCCTGCCAGCGTGTGTGCCAGGCCCACTTGCTAAGTGCCACCACTCATATCTGTTGTAACAGTAGTGTACATTTTTAAAAAAAAAACTTTTTTGACTGTGAAACATCAGTCTGCTAGTGTAATCTAATAGCAGTTGCCTGCCTGCCAGCGTGTGTGCCAGGCCCACTTGCCAACTAGTGCCACCACTCATATCTGTTGTAACAGTAGTGTAAATTTAAAAAAAAAAACTTTTTTGACTGTGAAACATCAGTTTTCTAGTGTAATCTAATTGCAGTTGCCTGCCTGGCCAGCGTGTGTGCCAGGCCCACTTGCCAACTAGTGCCACCACTCATATCTGTTGTAACAGTAGTGTAAATTTTGTAAAAAAAAACTTTTTTTACTGTGAAACATCAGTCTGCTAGTGTAATCTAATTGCAGTTGCCTGCCTGCCTGCCAGCGTGTGTGCCAGTCCCACTTGCCAAGTAGTGCCACCACTCATATATGTTGTAACAGTAGTGTTAATTTTTAAAAAAAAACTTTTTTGACTGTGAAATATCAGTCTGCTAGTGTAATCTAATTGTAGTTGCCTGCCTGCCAGCGTGTGTGCCAGGCCCACTTGCCAACTAGTGCCACCACTCATATCTGTTGTAACAGTAGTGTAATTTTTTTAAAAAAAAACTTTTTTTACTGTGAAACATCAGTCTGCTAGTGTAATCTAATTGCAGTTGCCTGCCTGCCAGCGTGTGTGCCAGGCCCACTTGCTAAGTGCCACCACTCATATCTGTTGTAACAGTAGTGTACATTTTTTAAAAAAAAACTTTTTTGACTGTGAAACATCAGTCTGCTAGTGTAATCTAATAGCAGTTGCCTGCCTGCCAGCGTGTGTGCCAGGCCCACTTGCCAACTAGTGCCACCACTCATATCTGTTGTAACAGTAGTGTAAATTTAAAAAAAAAACTTTTTTGACTGTGAAACATCAGTTTGCTAGTGTAATCTAATTGCAGTTGCCTGCCTGGCCAGCGTGTGTGCCAGGCCCACTTGCCAACTAGTGCCACCACTCATATCTGTTGTAACAGTAGTGTAAATTTTGTAAAAAAAAACTTTTTTGACTGTGAAACATCAGTCTGCTAGTGTAATCTAATTGCAGTTGCCTGCCTGCCTGCCTGCCAGCGTGTTTGCCAGTCCCACTTGCCAACTAGTGCCACCACTCATATCTGTTGTAACAGTAGTGTAATTTTTTTTAAAAAAAACTTTTTTGACTGTGAAACATCAGTCTGCTAGTGTAATCTAATAGCAGTTGCCTGCCTGCCAGCGTGTGTGCCAGGCCCACTTGCCAACTAGTGCCACCACTCATATCTGTTGTAACAGTAGTGTAATTTAAAAAAAAAACTTTTTTGACTGTGAAACATTAGTCTGCTAGTGTAATCTAATAGCAGTTGCCTGCCTGCCAGCATGTGTGCCAGGCCCACTTGCCAACTAGTGCCACCACTCATATCTGTTGTAACAGTAGTGTAAACATTTTTTAAAAAAACTTTTTTGACTGTGAAACATCAGTCTGCTAGTGTAATCTAATTGCAGTTGCCTGCCTGCCAGCGTGTGTGCCAGGCCCACTTGCTAAGTGCCACCACTCATATCTGTTGTAACAGTAGTGTAAATTTTTTAAAAAAACTTTTTTGACTGTGAAACATCAGTTTGCTAGTGTAATCTAATTGCAGTTGCCTGCCTGGCCAGCGTGTGTGCCAGGCCCACTTGCCAACTAGTGCCACCACTCATATCTGTTGTAACAGTAGTGTAAATTTTGTTAAAAAAAACTTTTTTGACTGTGAAACATCAGTCTGCTAGTGTAATCTAATTGCGGTTGCCTGCCAGCGTGTGTGCCAGTCCCACTTGCCAACTAGTGCCACCATTCATATATGTTGTAACAGTAGTGTTAATTTTTAAAAAAAAACTTTTTTGACTGTGAAATATCAGTCTGCTAGTGTAATCTAATAGCAGTTGCCTGCCTGCCAGCGTATGTGCCAGGCCCACTTGCCAACTAGTGCCACCACTCATATCTGTTGTAACAGTAGTGTAAATTTAAAAAAAAAACTTTTTTGACTGTGAAACATCAGTTTGCTAGTGTAATCTAATTGCAGTTGCCTGCCTGGCCAGCATGTGTGCCAGGCCCACTTGCCAACTAGTGCCACCACTCATATCTGTTGTAACAGTAGTGTAAATTTTGTAAAAAAAAACTTTTTTGACTGTGAAACATCAGTCTGCTAGTGTAATCTAATTGCAGTTGCCTGCCTGCCTGCCAGCGTGTGTGCCAGTCCCACTTGCCAACTAGTGCCACCACTCATATCTGTTGTAACAGTAGTGTAATTTTTTTTTAAAAAAACTTTTTTGACTGTGAAACATCAGTCTGCTAGTGTAATCTAATTGCAGTTGCCTGCCTGCCAGCGTGTGTGCCAGGCCCACTTGCCAACTAGTGCCACCACTCATATCTGTTGTAACAGTAGTGTAATTTTAAAAAAAAACTTTTTTGACTGTGAAACATTAGTCTGCTAGTGTAATCTAATAGCAGTTGCCTGCCTGCCAGCATGTGTGCCAGGCCCACTTGCCAACTAGTGCCACCACTCATATCTGTTGTAACAGTAGTGTAAACATTTTTTAAAAAAACTTTTTTGACTGTGAAACATCAGTCTGCTAGTGTAATCTAATTGCAGTTGCCTGCCTGCCAGCCAGCGTGTGTGCCAGGCCCACTTGCTAAGTGCCACCACTCATATCTGTTGTAACAGTAGTGTAAATTTTTAAAAAAAACTTTTTTGACTGTGAAACATCAGTTTGCTAGTGTAATCTAATTGCAGTTGCCTGCCTGGCCAGCATGTGTGCCAGGCCCACTTGCCAACTAGTGCCACCACTCATATCTCTTGTAACAGTAGTGTAAATTTTGTAAAAAAAAACTTTTTTGACTGTGAAACATCAGTCTGCTAGTGTAATCTAATTGCAGTTGCCTGCCTGCCTGCCAGCGTGTGTGCCAGTCCCACTTGCCAACTAGTGCCACCACTCATATCTGTTGTAACAGTAGTGTAATTTTTTTTAAAAAAACTTTTTTGACTGTGAAACATCAGTCTGCTAGTGTAATCTAATTGCAGTTGCCTGCCTGCCAGCGTGTGTGCCAGGCCCACTTGCTAAGTGCCACCACTCATATCTGTTGTAACAGTAGTGTAAAAATTTTTTAAAAAAACTTTTTTGACTGTGAAACATCAGTCTGCTAGTGTAATCTAATTGCAGTTGCCTGCCTGCCAGCGTGTGTGCCAGGCCCACTTGCCAACTAGTGCCACCACTCATATCTGTTGTAACAGTAGTGTAAATTTAAAAAAAAACTTTTTTGACTGTGAAACATTAGTCTGCTAGTGTAATCTAATAGCAGTTGCCTGCCTGCCAGCATGTGTGCCAGGCCCACTTGCCAACTAGTGCCACCACTCATATCTGTTGTAACAGTAGTGTAAACATTTTTAAAAAAAACTTTTTTGACTGTGAAACATCAGTCTGCTAGTGTAATCTAATTGCAGTTGCCTGCCTGCCAGCGTGTGTGCCAGGCCCACTTGCTAAGTGCCACCACTCATATCTGTTGTAACAGTAGTGTAAATTTTTTTATAAAAAACTTTTTTGACTGTGAAACATCAGTCTGCTAGTGTAATCTAATAGCAGTTGCCTGCCTGCCAGCGTGTGTGCCAGGCCCACTTGCCAACTAGTGCCACCACTCATATCTGTTGTAACAGTAGTGTAATTTTAAAAAAAAACTTTTTTGACTGTGAAACATTAGTCTGCTAGTGTAATCTAATAGCAGTTGCCTGCCTGCCAGCATGTGTGCCAGGCCCACTTGCCAACTAGTGCCACCACTCATATCTGTTGTAACAGTAGTGTAAACATTTTTTAAAAAAACTTTTTTGACTGTGAAACATCAGTCTGCTAGTGTAATCTAATTGCAGTTGCCTGCCTGCCAGCGTGTGTGCCAGGCCCACTTGCTAAGTGCCACCACTCATATCTGTTGTAACAGTAGTGTAAATTTTTAAAAAAAACTTTTTTGACTGTGAAACATCAGTTTGCTAGTGTAATCTAATTGCAGTTGCCTGCCTGGCCAGCGTGTGTGCCAGGCCCACTTGCCAACTAGTGCCACCACTCATATCTGTTGTAACAGTAGTGTAAATTTTGTAAAAAAAAACTTTTTTGACTGTGAAACATCAGTCTGCTAGTGTAATCTAATTGCAGTTGCCTGCCAGCGTGTGTGCCAGTCCCACTTGCCAACTAGTGCCACCATTCATATATGTTGTAACAGTAGTGTTAATTTTTTAAAAAAAACTTTTTTGACTGTGAAATATCAGTCTGCTAGTGTAATCTAATAGCAGTTGCCTGCCTGCCAGCGTGTGTGCCAGGCCCACTTGCCAACTAGTGCCACCACTCATATCTGTTGTAACAGTAGTGTAAATTTAAAAAAAAAACTTTTTTGACTGTGAAACATCAGTTTGCTAGTGTAATCTAATTGCAGTTGCCTGCCTGGCCAGCGTGTGTGCCAGGCCCACTTGCCAACTAGTGCCACCACTCATATCTGTTGTAACAGTAGTGTAAATTTTGTAAAAAAAACTTTTTTGACTGTGAAACATCAGTCTGCTAGTGTAATCTAATTGCAGTTGCCTGCCTGCCTGCCTGCCAGCGTGTGTGCCAGTCCCACTTGCCAACTAGTGCCACCACTCATATCTGTTGTAACAGTAGTGTAATTTTTTTAAAAAAAAACTTTTTTGACTGTGAAACATCAGTCTGCTAGTGTAATCTAATTGCAGTTGCCTGCCTGCCAGCGTGTGTGCCAGGCCCACTTGCCAACTAGTGCCACCACTCATATCTGTTGTAACAGTAGTGTAATTTTAAAAAAAAACTTTTTTGACTGTGAAACATTAGTCTGCTAGTGTAATCTAATAGCAGTTGCCTGCCTGCCAGCATGTGTGCCAGGCCCACTTGCCAACTAGTGCCACCACTCATATCTGTTGTAACAGTAGTGTAAACATTTTTTAAAAAAACTTTTTTGACTGTGAAACATCAGTCTGCTAGTGTAATCTAATTGCAGTTGCCTGCCTGCCAGCGTGTGTGCCAGGCCCACTTGCTAAGTGCCACCACTCATATCTGTTGTAACAGTAGTGTAAATTTTTAAAAAAAACTTTTTTGACTGTGAAACATCAGTTTGCTAGTGTAATCTAATTGCAGTTGCCTGCCTGGCCAGCGTGTGTGCCAGGCCCACTTGCCAACTAGTGCCACCACTCATATCTGTTGTAACAGTAGTGTAAATTTTGTAAAAAAAAACTTTTTTGACTGTGAAACATCAGTCTGCTAGTGTAATCTAATTGCAGTTGCCTGCCAGCGTGTGTGCCAGTCCCACTTGCCAACTAGTGCCACCATTCATATATGTTGTAACAGTAGTGTTAATTTTTTAAAAAAAACTTTTTTGACTGTGAAATATCAGTCTGCTAGTGTAATCTAATTGTAGTTGCCTGCCTGCCAGCGTGTGTGCCAGGCCCACTTGCCAACTAGTGCCACCACTCATATCTGTTGTAACAGTAGTGTAATTTAAAAAAAAAAAAAACTTTTTTTACTGTGAAACATCAGTCTGCTAGTGTAATCTAATTGCAGTTGCCTGCCTGCCAGCGTGTGTGCCAGGCCCACTTGCTAAGTGCCACCACTCATATCTGTTGTAACAGTAGTGTACATTTTTTAAAAAAAAACTTTTTTGACTGTGAAACATCAGTCTGCTAGTGTAATCTAATAGCAGTTGCCTGCCTGGCCAGCGTGTGTGCCAGGCCCACTTGCCAACTAGTGCCACCACTCATATCTGTTGTAACAGTAGTGTAAATTTTGTAAAAAAAAACTTTTTTGACTGTGAAACATCAGTCTGCTAGTGTAATCTAATTGCAGTTGCCTGCCTGCCTGCCAGCGTGTGTGCCAGTCCCACTTGCCAACTAGTGCCACCACTCATATCTGTTGTAACAGTAGTGTAATTTTTTTTAAAAAAAACTTTTTTGACTGTGAAACATCAGTCTGCTAGTGTAATCTAATTGCAGTTGCCTGCCTGCCAGCGTGTGTGCCAGGCCCACTTGCTAAGTGCCACCACTCATATCTGTTGTAACAGTAGTGTAAAAAAATTTTAAAAAAACTTTTTTGACTGTGAAACATCAGTCTGCTAGTGTAATCTATTTGCAGTTGCCTACCTGCCAGCGTGTGTGCCAGGCCCACTTGCCAACTAGTGCCACCACTCATATCTGTTGTAACAGTAGTGTAAATTTAAAAAAAAACTTTTTTGACTGTGAAACATTAGTCTGCTAGTGTAATCTAATAGCAGTTGCCTGCCTGCCAGCGTGTGTGCCAGGCCCACTTGCTAAGTGCCACCACTCATATCTGTTGTAACAGTAGTGTAAAAATTTTTTAAAAAAACTTTTTTGACTGTGAAACATCAGTCTGCTAGTGTAATCTAATTGCAGTTGCCTGCCTGCCAGCGTGTGTGCCAGGCTCACTTGCCAACTAGTGCCACCACTCATATCTGTTGTAACAGTAGTGTAAACATTTTTAAAAAAAACTTTTTTGACTGTGAAACATCAGTCTGCTAGTTTAATCTAATTGCAGTTGCCTGCCTGCCAGCGTGTGTGCCAGGCCCACTTGCTAAGTGCCACCACTCATATCTGTTGTAACAGTAGTGTACATTTTTTTATAAAAAACTTTTTTGACTGTGAAACATCAGTCTGCTAGTGTAATCTAATAGCAGTTGCCTGCCTGCCAGCGTGTGTGCCAGGCCCACTTGCCAACTAGTGCCACCACTCATATCTGTTGTAACAGTAGTGTAAATAAAAAAAAAAAAACGTTTTTGACTGTGAAACATCAGTTTGCTAGTGTAATCTAATTGCAGTTGCCTGCCTGGCCAGCGTGTGTGCCAGGCCCACTTGCCAACTAGTGCCACCACTCATATCTGTTGTAAAAGTAGTGTAAATTTTGTAAAAAAAAACTTTTTGGACTGTGAAACATCAGTCTGCTAGTGTAATCTAATAGCAGTTGCCTGCCTGCCTGCCTGCCAGCGTGTGTGCCAGGCCCAATTGCCAACTAGTGCCACCACTCATATATGTTGTAACAGTAGTGTACATTTTTTAAAAAAAACTTTTTTGACTGTGAAATATCAGTCTGCTAGTGTAATCTAATTGTAGTTGCCTGCCTGCCAGCGTGTGTGCCAGGCTCACTTGCCAACTAGTGCCATCACTCATATCTGTTGTAACAGTAGTGTAATTTTTTTTAAAAAAAACTTTTTTGACTGTGAAACATCAGTCTGCTAGTGTAATTCTAATTGCATTTGCCTGCCTGCCAACGTGTGTGCCCGGCCCAATTGCCCAGTGCCACCACTCATATCTGGTGTAACAGTAGTGTACATAATTTAAAAATAAAAAACTTTTTTGACTGTGAAACATCAGTCTGCTAGTGTAATCTAATTGCAGTTGCCTGCCTGCAAACGTGTGTGCCCGGCCCACTTGCCCAGTGCCACCACTCATATCTTGTGTAACAGTAGTGTAAATAACTTTAAAAAAAAAAACTTTTTTGACTGTGAAACATCCTTCTGCTAGTGTAATCTAATTGCAGTTGCCTGCCTGCTAGCGTGTGTGCCAGGCCCACTTGCCCAGTGCCACCACTCATATCTGGTGTAACAGTAGTGTAAATAATTTTAAAAAACAAAACTTTTTTGACTGTGAAACATCAGTCTGCTAGTGTAATCTAATTGCAGTTGCCTGCCAGCGTGTGTGCCAGTCCCACTTGCCAACTAGTGCCACCATTCATATATGTTGTAACAGTAGTGTTAATTTTTTAAAAAAAACTTTTTTGACTGTGAAATATCAGTCTGCTAGTGTAATCTAATAGCAGTTGCCTGCCTGCCAGCGTGTGTGCCAGGCCCACTTGCCAACTAGTGCCACCACTCATATCTGTTGTAACAGTAGTGTAAATTTAAAAAAAAAACTTTTTTGACTGTGAAACATCAGTTTGCTAGTGTAATCTAATTGCAGTTGCCTGCCTGGCCAGCGTGTGTGCCAGGCCCACTTGCCAACTAGTGCCACCACTCATATCTGTTGTAACAGTAGTGTAAATTTTGTAAAAAAAACTTTTTTGACTGTGAAACATCAGTCTGCTAGTGTAATCTAATTGCAGTTGCCTGCCTGCCTGCCTGCCAGCGTGTGTGCCAGTCCCACTTGCCAACTAGTGCCACCACTCATATCTGTTGTAACAGTAGTGTAATTTTTTTAAAAAAAAACTTTTTTGACTGTGAAACATCAGTCTGCTAGTGTAATCTAATTGCAGTTGCCTGCCTGCCAGCGTGTGTGCCAGGCCCACTTGCCAACTAGTGCCACCACTCATATCTGTTGTAACAGTAGTGTAATTTTAAAAAAAAACTTTTTTGACTGTGAAATATCAGTCTGCTAGTGTAATCTAATTGTAGTTGCCTGCCTGCCAGCGTGTGTGCCAGGCCCACTTGCCAACTAGTGCCACCACTCATATCTGTTGTAACAGTAGTGTAATTTTTAAAAAAAAAAAACTTTTTTTACTGTGAAACATCAGTCTGCTAGTGTAATCTAATTGCAGTTGCCTGCCTGCCAGCGTGTGTGCCAGGCCCACTTGCTAAGTGCCACCACTCATATCTGTTGTAACAGTAGTGTACATTTTTTTAAAAAAAACTTTTTTGACTGTGAAACATCAGTCTGCTAGTGTAATCTAATAGCAGTTGCCTGCCTGGCCAGCGTGTGTGCCAGGCCCACTTGCCAACTAGTGCCACCACTCATATCTGTTGTAACAGTAGTGTAAATTTTGTAAAAAAAAACTTTTTTGACTGTGAAACATCAGTCTGCTAGTGTAATCTAATTGCAGTTGCCTGCCTGCCTGCCAGCGTGTGTGCCAGTCCCACTTGCCAACTAGTGCCACCACTCATATCTGTTGTAACAGTAGTGTAATTTTTTTTAAAAAAAACTTTTTTGACTGTGAAACATCAGTCTGCTAGTGTAATCTAATTGCAGTTGCCTGCCTGCCAGCGTGTGTGCCAGGCCCACTTGCTAAGTGCCACCACTCATATCTGTTGTAACAGTAGTGTAAAAAATTTTTAAAAAAACTTTTTTGACTGTGAAACATCAGTCTGCTAGTGTAATCTATTTGCAGTTGCCTACCTGCCAGCGTGTGTGCCAGGCCCACTTGCCAACTAGTGCCACCACTCATATCTGTTGTAACAGTAGTGTAAATTTAAAAAAAAACTTTTTTGACTGTGAAACATTAGTCTGCTAGTGTAATCTAATAGCAGTTGCCTGCCTGCCAGCGTGTGTGCCAGGCCCACTTGCTAAGTGCCACCACTCATATCTGTTGTAACAGTAGTGTAAAAAATTTTTAAAAAAACTTTTTTGACTGTGAAACATCAGTCTGCTAGTGTAATCTAATTGCAGTTGCCTGCCTGCCAGCGTGTGTGCCAGGCTCACTTGCCAACTAGTGCCACCACTCATATCTGTTGTAACAGTAGTGTAAACATTTTTAAAAAAAACTTTTTTGACTGAGAAACATCAGTCTGCTAGTTTAATCTAATTGCAGTTGCCTGCCTGCCAGCGTGTGTGCCAGGCCCACTTGCTAAGTGCCACCACTCATATCTGTTGTAACAGTAGTGTACATTTTTTTATAAAAAACTTTTTTGACTGTGAAACATCAGTCTGCTAGTGTAATCTAATAGCAGTTGCCTGCCTGCCAGCGTGTGTGCCAGGCCCACTTGCCAACTAGTGCCACCACTCATATCTGTTGTAACAGTAGTGTAAATAAAAAAAAAAAAACGTTTTTGACTGTGAAACATCAGTTTGCTAGTGTAATCTAATTGCAGTTGCCTGCCTGGCCAGCGTGTGTGCCAGGCCCACTTGCCAACTAGTGCCACCACTCATATCTGTTGTAAAAGTAGTGTAAATTTTGTAAAAAAAAACTTTTTGGACTGTGAAACATCAGTCTGCTAGTGTAATCTAATAGCAATTGCCTGCCTGCCTGCCTGCCAGCGTGTGTGCCAGGCCCAATTGCCAACTAGTGCCACCACTCATATATGTTGTAACAGTAGTGTACATTTTTTAAAAAAAACTTTTTTGACTGTGAAATATCAGTCTGCTAGTGTAATCTAATTGTAGTTGCCTGCCTGCCAGCGTGTGTGCCAGGCTCACTTGCCAACTAGTGCCATCACTCATATCTGTTGTAACAGTAGTGTAATTTTTTTTAAAAAAAACTTTTTTGACTGTGAAACATCAGTCTGCTAGTGTAATCTAATTGCAGTTGCCTGCCTGCTAGCGTGTGTGCCAGGCCCACTTGCTAAGTGCCACCACTCATATCTGTTGTAACAGTAGTGTACATTTTTAAAAAAAAAACTTTTTGGACTGTGAAACATCAGTCTGCTAGTGTAATCTAATAGCAGTTGCCTGCCTGCCAGCGTGTGTGCCAGGCCCACTTGCCAACTAGTGCCACCACTCATATCTGTTGTAACAGTAGTGTAAATTTTTTTAAAAAAAACTTTTTTGACTGTGAAATATCAGTCTGCTAGTGTAATCTAATTGTAGTTGCCTGCCTGCCAGCGTGTGTGCCAGGCCCACTTGCCAACTAGTACCACCACTCATATCTGTTGTAACTAGTGTAAATATAAAAAAAAAACTTTTTTGACTGTGAAACATCAGTCTGCTAGTGTAATTCTAATTGCATTTGCCTGCCTGCCAACGTGTGTGCCCGGCCCACTTGCCCAGTGCCACCGCTCATATCTGTTGTAACAGTAGTGTACATTTTTTAAAAAAAAACTTTTTTGACTGTGAAACATCAGTCTCCTAGTGTAATCTAATTGCAGTTACCTGCCTGCCAGCATGTGTGCCAGGCCCACTTGCTAAGTGCCACCACTCATATCTGTTGTAACAGTAGTGTAAATTTAAAAAAAAAACTTTTTTTACTGTGAAACATCAGTCTGCTAGTGTAATCTAATTGCAGTTGCCTGTCTGCCAGCGTGTGTGCCAGGCCCACTTGCCAACTAGTGCCACCACTCATATCTGTTGTAACAGTAGTGTAAATTTAAAAAAAAACTTTTTTGACTGTGAAACATTAGTCTGCTAGTGTAATCTAATTGCAGTTGCCTGCCTGCTAGCATGTGTGCCAGGCCCACTTGCCCGGTGCCACCACTCATATCTGGTGTAACAGTAGTGTAAATAATAAAAAAAAAAAAAAAAAACTTTTTTGACAGTGAAACATCAGTCTGCTAGTGTAATTCTAATTGCATTTGCCTGCCTGCCAACGTGTGTGCCCGGCCCAATTGCCCAGTGCCACCACTCATATCTGGTGTAACAGTAGTGTACATAATTTAAAAATAAAAAACTTTTTTGACTGTGAAACATCAGTCTGCTAGTGTAATCTAATTGCAGTTGCCTGCCTGCAAACGTGTGTGCCCGGCCCACTTGCCCAGTGCCACCACTCATATCTTGTGTAACAGTAGTGTAAATAACTTTAAAAAAAAAAACTTTTTTGACTGTGAAACATCCTTCTGCTAGTGTAATCTAATTGCAGTTGCCTGCCTGCTAGCGTGTGTGCCAGGCCCACTTGCCCAGTGCCACCACTCATATCTGGTGTAACAGTAGTGTAAATAATTTTAAAAAACAAAACTTTTTTGACTGTGAAACATCAGTCTGCTAGTGTAATTCTAATTGCATTTGCCTGCCTGCCAATGTGTGTGCCTGGCTCACTTGCCCAGTGCCACCACTCATATCTGGTGTGACAGTAGTGTAAATAATAAAAAAAAAAAAAACTTTTTTGACTGTGAAACATCAGTCTGCTAGTGTAATCTAATTGGAGTTGCCTGCCTGCTAGCGTGTGTGCCAGGCCCACTTGCCCAATGCCACCACTCATATCTGGTGTAACAGTAGTGTGAATAATTTAAAAAAAAAACTTTTTTGACTGTGAAACATCAGTCTGCTAGTGTAGTCTAATTGCAGTTGCCTGCCTGCCAGTGTGTGTGCAAGGCCCACTTGCCCAGTGCCACCACTCATATCTGTTGTAACAGTAGTGTAAATAATTTTAATAAAAAAACTTTTTTGACTGTGAAACATCATCTGCTTGTGTAATCTAATTGCAGTTGCCTGCCTGCCAGAGTGTGTGCCAAGCTCACAGTGTATACTGTGCCCACTTGCCCAGTGGCACCATTCATATCTTGTTTAATAGTAGTGTAAGTTTACATTTAAAAAAAATGACAGGCAGAGGCAGGCCACTCCGCAGGTGCCGTCGTGGTCATGGTGCTGTGATTCCCTTTGGCCATAGAATAATGCCCAGTGTTCAGAGGCCACGTCCCATGAACTCGAAAAGTTCTGAGGAGGACATAGTTGACTTTTTAACACAGGACACCCAATCTTCTATAGCTTCCGCTCCGAACCTTGACGCACCATCCTCCTCCAGCTTATCTTCAGGCACCTCTCAAGTTACCACCACTCGCCCGCCTGCCGCCACCACCAACACTAGCGCCACAGCCGCTTCATTTGATGTGTCAGAGGAGTTTTTTACACATCAGTTGGAAGAAATGAGTGATGCGCAACCATCATTGACAGAGGATGTAGATAACAGTGATATGTCTCAGTCAGGCAGCATTACAGACATGGACGTATGGTGTGATGATGATGATGTTGTACCCGCTGCTGCTTCCTTTGTTGATTTGTCAGATACAAGTGAAGCGGTTGATGATGACGATGCATCTGTGGATGTCACGTGGGTGCCCGCTAGAAGAGAAGAAGAACAGGGGGGAAATTCAGATGGGGAGACAGAGAGGAGGAGGAGGAGACGAGTTGGAAGCAGGGGGAGGTCATCGCAAGGAGCTAGTGGCACAGTCAGACAGCATGCATCGGCACCCGGGGTCAGCCAGACAGCACGCCAATCAACGCATGCTGTTGCCACCACCAGAATGCCGTCATCGCAGAGCTCAGCAGTGTGGCATTTTTTTTGTGTGTCTGCCTCTGACAACAGCGATGCCATTTGCAACCTGTGCCAAAAGAAACTGAGTCATGGGAAGTCCAACACCCACCTAGGTACAACTGCTTTGCGAAGGCACATGATCGCACATCACAAACGCCTATGGGATCAACACATGAGTAGAAGCAGCACACAAACTCAAAGCCGCCATCCTCCTCCTGGTCCAGCATCTTCAGCCACGTCAACCACTGCTGTCCTCCTTGCCGGAGCAGTTCCTGCTCATCGGCCCACAGTCAGGTGTCTGTCAAGGACATGTTTGAGCGTAAGAAGCCAATGTCACAAAGTCACCCACTTGCCCGGCGTCTGACAGCTGGCTTGTCTGAACTCTTAGCCCGCCAGCTTTTACCATACAAGCTGGTGGAGTCTGAGGCGTTCAAAAAATGTGTAGCTATTGGGACACCGCAGTGGAAGGTACCCGGACGAAATTTCTTTTCACAAAAGGCAATCCCCAACCTGTACTCGATTGTGCGAAAGGAAGTAATGGCATGTCTGGCACACAGTGTTGGGGCAAGGGTCCATATGACCACTGATAGCTGGTCTGCAAAGCATGGTCAGGGCAGGTATATCACCTACACTGCGCATTGGGTAAACCTTCTGACGGCTGCCAAGCATGGAATGCATGGCTCTGCAGAGGAGGAGTTGGTGACACCACCACGACTTGCAGGCAGGCCTGCTGCCACCTCCTCTACTCCTCCTACTCCATCCTCTTCCATAACCTCCTCGGCTGAGTCCTCATCTGCTGCTGCGTCTTGCTCCACATCAACGGCACCCCCCCCAGCTCCGCAGGTACTATTCCACATCCCAGATACGGCAGTGTCACGCCATCTTGGGGTTGACTTGCCTGAAAGCAGAGAGTCACACCGGACCAGCACTCCTGTCTGCCCTGAACGCACAGGTGGATCAGTTGCTTACTCTGCACCAACTGGAGATCGTCAAAGTGGTTTCTGACAATGGAAGTAATTTGGTGGCGGCATTGAAATTGGGCAAGTTGACACATGTGCCGTGCATGGCACATGTGTGTAATCTGATCGTACCCAGGCTTACAGGACATCCTGAAGCAGGCCAGGAAGGTGTGTGGCCATTTGAGGCATTCCTACACGGCCATGGCGCAATTTTCCAATATCCAGCGGCGAAACAACATGCCAGTGAGGCGCTTGATTTGAGACAGCCCGACACGTTGGAATTCAACACTCCTAATGTTCGACTGCCTGCTCCAACAAGAAAAAGCCATTAACAAGTATTTGTATGACCGGGGTGCTAGTACAGCCTCTGCGGAGCTGGGAATTTTTTTGCCACTTTACTGGGCGCTCATGCGCAATGCCTGTAGGCTCATGCGTCCTTTTGAGGAGGTGACAAACCTAGTGTCATGAACCAAGCCTCCAGACGAAAAAGAAAAAGAAAAGGTCTGGGAGGCATTCTGCTAAGAAGGGCTGTGTGGGGATTTGAACCTGTGGCTCTGTGGATGCTATTTCTGTTTGCTTACATGTTGAGCCACAGCCAGTTCTAGCAATAGCATGGATCTTAAAAAAGATCTGATAAATAACTATTTGCCTTACTTGTTACACCTGTGCAACACACAGGTGTTCTCAATTCTGGAATTAATCAGAACCAACCCTGTGCAAAACCTCCCTATTTAAGGATGGCTTTTAGTCTGCATTTTTGTCTTCACATTGGATCTGTTTTGTCAAGTCAGAACCTGTTTCCTGAATTTCTTTGGAGAAAGATTTCCTTTGCACCTGTTTACAAGGTATTACCAGGAGAAAGCCTTTACCTTTAAACCTGTTACCAATCTACAAGTTTGTTTCCTGCTTAATGCAATTCCTGCACTTGGCCATTGCCAGGAGAAAGTTTTCATTTGCACCTGTTTACAAGGTATTACCAGGAGAAAGCCTTTACCTTTAAACCTGTTACCAATCTTCAAGTTTGTTTCCTGCCTTGTGCATTTCCTGCACTCAGCAATTACAAGGAGAGAGACTTTACCTTTAAACCTGTTACCAGTTTGCAAGTTGTTTCCTGCATTGTGTAATTCCTGCACTCAGCAATTTCAAGGAGAGAGACTTTACCTTTAAACCTGTTACCAGTTTGCAAGTTGTTTCCTGCATTGTGCAATTCCTGCACTCAGCAATTTCAAGGAGAGAGACTTTACCTTTAAACCTGTTACCAGTTTGCAAGTTGTTTCCTGCATTGTGCAATTCCTGCACTCAGCAATTACAAGGAGAGAGACTTTAACTTTAAACCTGTTACCAGTTTGCAAGTTGTTTCCTGCATTGTGCAATTCCTGCACTCAGCAATTACAAGGAGAGAGACTTTACCTTTAAACCAGTTACCAGTTCACAAGTTTGTATCCTGCCTTGTTTCCTTTGCACCTGTTTACAAGGTATTACCAGGAGAAAGCCTTTACCTTTAAACCTGTTACCAATCTTCAAGTTTGTTTCCTGCCTTGTGCATTTCCTGTACTCAGCAATTACAAGGAGAGAGACTTTACCTTTAAACCTGTTACCAGTTTGCAAGTTGTTTCCTGCATTGTGCAATTCCTGCACTCAGCAATTACAAGGAGAAAGACTTTACCTTTAAACCTGCTACCTGTTTACAAGTTGTTTTCTGCCTTGTGCAAATCTTACATTTCAGTTATTACCAAGAGAAAGACTTTCCTTTTTGAATCTGCATCTCTGCTTACTAGTTTTCTTTATTTTCACTCCTGCTGTATGTGGTCTTAACATACCTGAGTAGCATATTTAAATATTCTGCAAGTATTTGCTTAAACAAAGTATTTTGTTGTTTAAATAAATTTGTTTTCATTTTCAATCAGTATGGCTTCTACTAATCTTCCTTTAAAGCAACTGTTCCAGACAATGAGGCTCTCACATGATATCCTGAGACAGAACATGATAGAATGTGAAGACCTTAAAAGAGAGCCCTCTGGGATTATTGCTGTATTGGATTCAGTGTTAAAGTTTATTAAGGACATACTCATTAACTTTATGGAGCTGGTGGAAATGTTATCTCTCCCAACCGAAACCTTGTCTAAAGTTACCTCCCAAACAAGGAAAGGTTTTAAAGAACCCTTAACAGAAGAGGAGAAAATTCGGCGAAGACAACTTAACCTCTGTTTCTATTGTGGGGGACCTGGTCACCGCATCACAGGGTGTCCAGTAAGACCTCCTAGAGGATTAAGTCAAGATACAGCCAAGTTGAAAATGAACTCTGATGTTAAGGGAACAAATTATACTTCCACTAGCAAACTGTATGATACCCCTGGAGATGACCCAGCTATGGAGAATACATCTATTCTACAAACAACCGTTTCTAACACGCTTCAAGAAATGGTACCTGATTTGAAACAGATGGTCATTGGGAGTACAACTCCAACTACATCCATTACCCATACCACTGCGTCTGTTTCTGCATCAACCACATTGGGGAACTCTGCAAAAATACCTCCTGGAAATCCTGCACATTACCTTGTTTCTGCCCTGGCTGGAGATCCAGCTAACAAAAGTCACTCATCAGACATAAAAGTGACAAACCTTCCAGCTGAATCAGACTCTGCCAATTCTAAAGATCCACACCTCCTTGTACCACCTTCACCCAGCTACTCATTTACTGAGAAAGAATTGGATGAGATGGTTGAATTGGATATAAATGACACAGAAAATGAATTCCTGGACTCTGAAGGAGAGGTCATACCTTACCCGGAGGTACTCTACCCATCAGGCAAATATGACCCAGATATCGAATTCCTTGACTCTGAAGGAGAGGTCTTTTCCTACCCGGAGGTACCCTGCCCATCAGCCAGTCCATTGCAAGCTGCTGGGTATAATCAGGAACCTCTAAATCAAAACTGTCTTGGTTTTTCAGCTCTTGTTATGCCTACAGGGATATCTTCTAAGGGTCCCCAATCTCAGGCAGCTGTTCCAAGCAAAGAATCCATTCCATCTGATTGTATTAGGGCTTCAAATGGAACACTTGTTCGTAAATCCCACCTTCAGATGTTTGAACAGGCTTTGAGCGCCCAGAGTGCGCTCTTTGGAGGGGGCATCTGTCATGAACCAAGCCTCCAGACGAAAAAGAAAAAGAAAAGGTCTGGGAGGCATTCTGCTAAGAAGGGCTGTGTGGGGATTTGAACCTGTGGCTCTGTGGATGCTATTTCTGTTTGCTTACATGTTGAGCCACAGCCAGTTCTAGCAATAGCATGGATCTTAAAAAAGATCTGATAAATAACTATTTGCCTTACTTGTTACACCTGTGCAACACACAGGTGTTCTCAATTCTGGAATTAATCAGAACCAACCCTGTGCAAAACCTCCCTATTTAAGGATGGCTTTTAGTCTGCATTTTTGTCTTCACATTGGATCTGTTTTGTCAAGTCAGAACCTGTTTCCTGAATTTCTTTGGAGAAAGATTTCCTTTGCACCTGTTTACAAGGTATTACCAGGAGAAAGCCTTTACCTTTAAACCTGTTACCAATCTACAAGTTTGTTTCCTGCTTAATGCAATTCCTGCACTTGGCCATTGCCAGGAGAAAGTTTTCATTTGCACCTGTTTACAAGGTATTACCAGGAGAAAGCCTTTACCTTTAAACCTGTTACCAATCTTCAAGTTTGTTTCCTGCCTTGTGCATTTCCTGCACTCAGCAATTACAAGGAGAGAGACTTTACCTTTAAACCTGTTACCAGTTTGCAAGTTGTTTCCTGCATTGTGTAATTCCTGCACTCAGCAATTTCAAGGAGAGAGACTTTACCTTTAAACCTGTTACCAGTTTGCAAGTTGTTTCCTGCATTGTGCAATTCCTGCACTCAGCAATTTCAAGGAGAGAGACTTTACCTTTAAACCTGTTACCAGTTTGCAAGTTGTTTCCTGCATTGTGCAATTCCTCACTCAGCAATTACAAGGAGAGAGACTTTACCTTTAAACCTGTTACCAGTTTGCAAGTTGTTTCCTGCATTGTGCAATTCCTGCACTCAGCAATTACAAGGAGAGAGACTTTACCTTTAAACCAGTTACCAGTTCACAAGTTTGTATCCTGCCTTGTTTCCTTTGCACCTGTTTACAAGGTATTACCAGGAGAAAGCCTTTACCTTTAAACCTGTTACCAATCTTCAAGTTTGTTTCCTGCCTTGTGCATTTCCTGTACTCAGCAATTACAAGGAGAGAGACTTTACCTTTAAACCTGTTACCAGTTTGCAAGTTGTTTCCTGCATTGTGCAATTCCTGCACTCAGCAATTACAAGGAGAGAGACTTTACCTTTAAACCTGTTACCAGTTTGCAAGTTGTTTCCTGCATTGTGCAATTCCTGCACTCAGCAATTACAAGGAGAGAGACTTTACCTTTAAACCTGTTACCAGTTTGCAAGTTGTTTCCTGCCTTGTGCAATTCCTGGACTCAGCAATTACAAGGAGAAAGACTTTACCTTTAAACCTGCTACCTGTTTACAAGTTGTTTTCTGCCTTGTGCAAATCTTACATTTCAGTTATTACCAAGAGAAAGACTTTCCTTTTTGAATCTGCATCTCTGCTTACTAGGGCCTAGATTTAGAGTTCGGCGTTAGCCGTGAAAACCAGCGTTAGAGGCTCCTAACGCTGGTTTTAGGCTACCGCCGGTATTTGGAGTCAGTGATTAAAGGGTCTAACGCTCACTTTTCAGCCGCAACTTTTCCATACCGTAGATCCCCTTACGTCAATTGCGTATCCTATGTTTTCAATGGGATCTTCCTAATGCCGGTATTTAGAGTCGTTTCTGAAGTGAGCGTTAGAGCTCTAACGACAAAACTCCAGCCGCAGGAAAATAGCAGGAGTTAAGAGCTTTCTGGGCTAACGCCGGTTCATAAAGCTCTTAACTACTGTACCCTAAAGTACACTAACACCCATAAACTACCTATGCACCCCTAAACCGAGGTCCCCCCACATCGCCGCAACTCGATTACATTTTTTTAACCCCTAATCTGCCGACCGCCACCTACGTTATACTTATGTACCCCTAATCTGCTGCCCCTAAAACCGCCGACCCCTGTATTATATTTATTAACCCCTAACCTGCCCCCCTCAACGTCGCCGCCAGCTACTTACAATAATTAACCCCTAATCTGCCGACCGCAAAGCGCCGCCACCTACGTTATCCTTATGTACCCCTAATCTGCTGCCCCTAACACCGCCGACCCCTATATTATATTTATTAACCCCTAACCTGCCCCCCACAACGTCGCCGACACCTGCCTACACTTATTAACCCCTAATCTGCCGAGAGGACCTGAGCGCTACTATAATAAAGTTATTAACCCCTAATCCGCCTCACTAACCCTATCATAAATAGTATTAACCCCTAATCTGCCCTCCCTAACATCGCCGACACCTAACTTCAATTATTAACCCCTAATCTGACGACCGGAGCTCACCGCTATTCTAATAAATGTATTAACCCCTAAAGCTAAGTCTAACCCTAACACTAACACCCCCCTAAGTTAAATATAATTTTAATCTAACGAAATTAATTAACTCTTATTAAATAAATTATTCCTATTTAAAGCTAAATACTTACCTGTAAAATAAATCCTAATATAGCTACAATATAAATAATAATTACATTGTAGCTATTTTAGGATTAATATTTATTTTACAGGCAACTTGGTAATTATTTTAACTAGGTACAATAGCTATTAAATAGTTAAGAACTATTTAATAGTTACCTAGTTAAAATAATAACAAAATTACCTGTAAAATAAGTCCTAACCTAAGTTATAATTAAACCTAACACAATACTATCATTAAATTAATTAAATAAAATACCTACAATTACCTACAATAAAACCTAACACTACACTATCAATAAATAAATTAAATACAATTTCTACAAATAACTACAATTACATAAACTAACTAAAGTACAAAAAATAAAAAAATATTTACAAACATAAGAAAAATATTACAACAATTTTAAACTAATTACACCTACTCTAAGCCCCCTAATAAAATAACAAAGACCCCCAAAATAAAAAAATGCCCTACCCTATTCTAAATTAATAAATTTAAAAGCTCTTTTACCTTACCAGCCCTGAACAGGGCCCTTTGCGGGGCATGCCCCAAGAAAATCAGCTCTTTTGCCTGTAAAAAAAAACATACAATACCCCTCCCCCAGCATTACAACCCACCACCCACATACCCCTAATCTAACCCAAACCCCCCTTAAATAAACCTAACACTAAGCCCCTGAAGATCTTCCTACCTTGTCTTCACCTCACCGGGTATCACCGATCGGTCCTGGCTCCGATATCTTCATCCAACCCAAGCGGGGGCTAGACATCCACTGAAGAAGTCCAGAAGAGGGTCCAAAGTCTTCCTCCTATCCGGCAAGAAGAGGACATCTGGACCGGCAAACATCTTCATCCAAGCGGCATCTTCGATCTTCTTCCATCTGGTGCGGAGCGGGTCCATGCTGAAGCAGCCGACGCGGATCCATCCTCTTCTTCCGGCGTCTCCCGACGAATGACGGTTCCTTTAAGGGACGTCATCCAAGATGGCGTCCCTCGAATTCCGATTGGCTGATAGTATTCTATCAGCCAATCGGAATTAAGGTAGGAATATTCTGATTGGCTGATGGAATCAGCCAATCAGAATCAAGTTCAATCCGATTGGCTGATCCAATCAGATTGAGCTCGCATTCTATTGGCTGTTCCGATCAGCCAATAGAATGCGAGCTCAATCTGATTGGATCAGCCAATCGGATTGAACTTGATTCTGATTGGCTGATTCCATCAGCCAATCAGAATATTCCTACCTGTTCCGATCAGCCAATAGAATGCGAGCTCAATCTGATTGGATCAGCCAATCGGATTGAACTTGATTCTGATTGGCTGATTCCATCAGCCAATCAGAATATTCCTACCTTAATTCCGATTGGCTGATAGAATACTATCAGCCAATCGGAATTCGAGGGACGCCATCTTGGATGACGTCCCTTAAAGGAACCGTCATTCGTCGGGAGACGCCGGAAGAAGAGGATGGATCCGCGTCGGCTGCTTCAACATGGACCCGCTCCGCACCAGATGGAAGAAGATCGAAGATGCCGCTTGGATGAAGATGTTTGCCGGTCCGGATGTCCTCTTCTTGCCGGATAGGAGGAAGACTTTGGACCCTCTTCTGGACTTCTTCAGTGGATGTCTAGCCCCCGCTTGGGTTGGATGAAGATATCGGAGCCAGGACCGATCGGTGATACCCGGTGAGGTGAAGACAAGGTAGGAAGATCTTCAGGGGCTTAGTGTTAGGTTTATTTAAGGGGGGTTTGGGTTAGATTAGGGGTATGTGGGTGGTGGGTTGTAATGTTGGGGGGGGGGTATTGTATGTTTTTTTTTACAGGCAAAAGAGCTGATTTTCTTGGGGCATGCCCCGCAAAGGGCCCTGTTCAGGGCTGGTAAGGTAAAAGAGCTTTTAAATTTGTTAATTTAGAATAGGGTAGGGCATTTTTTTATTTTGGGGGTCTTTGTTATTTTATTAGGGGGCTTAGAGTAGGTGTAATTAGTTTAAAATTGTTGTAATATTTTTCTTATGTTTGTAAATATTTTTTTATATTTTGTAACTTAGTTCTTTTTTATTTTTGGTACTTTAGTTAGTTTATGTAATTGTAGTTATTTGTAGCAATTGTATTTAATTAATTTATTGATAGTGTAGTGTTAGGTTAATTGTAGGTAATTGTAGGTATTTTATTTAATTAATTTATTGATAGGGTAGTGTTAGGTTTAATTATAACTTAGGTTAGGATTTATTTTACAGGTAATTTTGTTATTATTTTAACTAGGTAACTATTAAATAGTTCTTAACTATTTAATAGCTATTGTACCTGGTTAAAATAATTACCAAGTTGCCTGTAAAATAAATATTAATCCTAAAATAGCTACAATGTAATTATAATTTATATTGTAGCTATATTAGGATGTATTTTACAGGTAAGTATTTAGCTTTAAATAGGAATAATTTATTTAATAAGAGTTAATTAATTTTGTTAGATTTAAATTATATTTAAGTTAGGGGGGTGTTAGTGTTAGGGTTAGACTTAGCTTTAGGGGTTAATCCATTTATTATAGTAGCGATGAGCTCCGGTCGTCAGATTAGGGGTTAATAATTGAAGTTAGGTGTCGGCGATGTTAGGGAGGGCAGATTAGGGGTTAATACTATTTATGATAGGGTTAGTGAGGCGGATTAGGGGTTAATTATTGTAAGTAGCTGGCGGCGACGTTGTGGGGGGCAGGTTAGGGGTTAATAAATATAATATAGGGGTCGGCGGTGTTAGGGGCAGCAGATTAGGGGTACATAGGGATAATGTAAGTTGCGGCGGTTTACGGAGCGGAAGATTAGGGGTTAATAATATAATGCAGGGGTCAGCGATAGCGGGGGCGGCAGATTAGGGGTTAATAAGTGTAAGGGTAGGGGTGTTTAGACTCGGGGTACATGTTAGAGTGTTAGGTGCAGACGTAGGAAGTGTTTCCCCATAGGAAACAATGGGGCTGCGTTAGGAGCTGAACGCTGCTTTTTTGCAGGTGTTAGATTTTTTTTCAGCTCAAACAGCCCCATTGTTTCCTATGGGAGAATCACGTTTTTGAGGCTGGCCGCGTCCGTAAGCAACTCTGGTATCGAGAGTTGCATTTGCGGTAAAAATGCTCTACGCTCCTTTTTTGGAGCCTAACGCAGCATTTTTTTGAACTCTCGATACCAGAGTTAATTTTATGGTGCGGCCAGAAAAAAGCCTGCGTAGCGTTAACAGCCCATCTACCGCCAAACTCCAAATCTAGGCCTAGTTTCCTTTATTTTCACTCCTGCTGTATGTGGTCTTATCATACCTGAGTAGCATATTTAAATATTCTGCAAGTATTTGCTTAAACAAAGTATTTTGTTGTTTAAATAAATTTGTTTTCATTTTCAATCAGTATGGCTTCTACTAATCTTCCTTTAAAGCAACTGTTCCAGACAATGAGGCTCTCACATGATATCCTGAGACAGAACATGATACCTAGTCAGTCGCACCGAAGGCACCATCAGCGACATCATACCATTTGTTTTCTTCCTGGAGCGTGCCCTGCGAAGAGTGCTGGATCAGGCCGTAGATGAGCGTGAAGAGGAAGAGTTGTGGTCACCATCACCACCAGAAACAGCCTTATCAGCATCGCTTGCTGGACCTGCGGCAATGCTGGAAGAGGATTGTGAGGAAGAGGAGTCAGAGGAGGAATGTGGCTTTGAGGAGAAGGAGGAGGAAGACCAACCACAACAGGCATCCCAGGGTGCTCGTTGTCACCTATCTGGTACCCGTGGTGTTGTACGTGGCTGGGGGGAAGAAGATACCTTCAGTGACATCACTGAGGACGAGGAACGGGACATGAGTAGCTCGGCATCCAACCTTGTGCAAATGGGGTCTTTCATGCTGTTGTGCCTGTTGAGGGACCCTTGTATAAAAAAGCTGAAGGAAAACGACCTGTACTGGGTGTCCACTCTACTAGACCCCCGGTATAAGCATAAAGTGCCAGAAATGTTACCGAATTACAACAAGTCGGAAAGGATGCAGCATTTCAAAAATAAATTAAAAAATATGCTTTACACAGCGTATAAGGGTGATGTCACAGCACAACGTGAATCTAACAGGGGAAGAGCTGAAAGTAATACTCCTCCTCCCACGACCACGTCGGCAAGGACAGGACGCTTTCCAGACGTGTTGTTGATGGAGGACATGCAGACCTTTTTAACTCCTATGCATCGCCACAGCCCTTCGGGATCCAGCCTCAGAGAATGACTCAACCGACAGGTAGCAGACTACCTCGCATTAACTGAGGATCTCGACACTCTGAGGAGTGATGAACCCCTTGACTACTGGGTGTGCAGGCTTGACCTGTGGCCTGAGCTATCCCAATTTGCAATAGAGCTTCTGGCCTGCCCTGCTTCAAGTGTCCTGTCAGAAAGGACCTTCAGTGCAGCAGAAGGTATTGTCACTGAGAAGAGAAGTCACCTAGGTCAAAAAAGTCTAGATTACCTCACCTTTATTAAGATGAATGAGGGATGGATCCCGAAGGGACTGACATTGGGCGATACATTTGAGTAAAAAAGGCCTGATGAGATGAGCTGCCTTAGGCTAAAAATGGTCCACACGCTGCTGTATTTTATCTTCAAATGCCGGATGACTTGCGTGACTTATCCGCCACCAACTAGGGTTCAAGCCGCATTGTTTTAGGGCACTTTCTGCCTGGGAAACAAACATCAATTTTTCTGGCCGCTGCCACAGCAGCGGCTGCAACAATACCTAATTTT
This sequence comes from Bombina bombina, assembly GCF_027579735.1. NCBI lineage: Eukaryota > Metazoa > Chordata > Amphibia > Anura > Bombinatoridae > Bombina > Bombina bombina. Next base: position 727,829,412 of record NC_069503.1, on the reverse strand, counting down.
TCAGACATGTGTACATGCAAAATTTTTCTGGCCTCTGGTGCTGCACTGTGGCTTCAAAAACAAAACAAAAAAAAAGACACTTAACAGGATTAAACTGATAGGAATAGTACTACTTAACACACCACTCCTATCTGGTGGCACATTAGATTGCACGCGCAGTGCCCCAAATTTGAAGTAGGAGGACCGACCAAGCATCTTTTTCCATCTCCCGGTTCCTAAAATCCATGCCATATACACATCCCCTGATAGGGGACACCGCAGTGGAAGGTACCCGGCCGACATTTCTTTGCACAAAAGGCAATCCCCAACCTGTACTCGATTGTGCAAAAGGAAGTAATCTTACCATGGGTCCCAGACCGCACGTCTTGTAATTCTCTGTCTGGGAAATTATCAAATTTATCTATCAAATTTATCTATCTGTCTATCGTATCTATCAAATGTATATTGCATCTATTGATCTATCTATCTAATCTATGTATCTATCTATCAAATCTATCTATCTCATGGCTGGACTGTTTTGTGACAGCCACTTGTGTTTCGGCCAAATGTCCGTCGGACAAATGGCCGTCGGACAAATGGCCATCGGCTAAAAGTCCGGCCACGATTGCACGCGCAGTGCCCCAAATTTGAAGTAGGAAGACCGACCAAGCATCTTTTTCCATCTCCCGGTTCCTAAAATCCATGCCATATACACCTCCCCCGATAGGGGGAGTAACAGGTATTAAACTGATCAGAATAGTACTGCTTAACACACCACTCATATCTGGTGGCACAGTAGATTGCACTCGCAGTGCCCCAAATTTGAAGTAGGAGGTCTGACCAAGCATCTTTTTCAATCTCCCGGTTCCTAAAATCCATGCCATATACACGTCCCCTGGCGCCGCAACTGCCTCTGGGAACCTTACCATGGGTCGCAGACCGCACGTCTTGTAATTCTCTGTCTGGGAAATTATATATCTATCAAATCTATCTATTTATCTATCAAATCTATCTAACTATCTATCGTATCTTTCAAATGTATATTGCATCTATTGATCTATCTAATCTATGTATCTATCTATCAAATCTATCTATCTTGTGGCCGGACTGTTTTGTGACAGCCACTTGTGTTTCGGCCAAATGTCCGTCGGACAAATGTCCGCCGGCTAAAAGTCCGGCCACGATTGCACGCGCAGTGCCCCAAATTTGAAGTAGGAGGACAGACCAAGCATCTTTTTCCATCTCCCGGTTCCTAAAATCCATTTCATATACACCTCCCCCGATAGGGGGAGTAACAGGTATTAAACTGATCAGAATAGTACTGCTTAACACACCACTCATATCTGGTGGCACAGTAGATTGCACTCGCAGTGCCCCAAATTTGAAGTAGGAGGACCGACCAAGCATCTTTTTCCATCTCCCGGTTCCTAAAATCCATGCTATATACACGTCCCCTGGAGCCGCAACTGCCTCTGGGAACCTTACCATGGGTCCCAGCCTGCACTTCTTGTAATTCTCTGTCTGGGAAATTATATATCTATCAAATCTATCTATTTATCTATCAAATCTATCTATCTATCGTATCTATCAAATGTATATTGCATCTATTGATCTATCTATCTAATCTATGTATCTATGTATCTATCAAATCTATCTATCTCGTGGTTGTGCAAATGGACTGTTTGCGGTTGTTTGCAGTGCGTTAAACGGGGAGTTTGGTCTGTCACTGTGAAGTGGGCGTAACCCTTACACTACCTGATCGATACAACATCATAACTCATGTTTTAAAGCACGTTATTCCAAACAATTTAGGAATGTTAGGTGATTTATGCCCTTTATGGATTAAAACCAGACTCTGCATCAACTATGTAATTTTCCGTGGGAGTTTTGCCATGGATCCCCCTCCGGCATGCCACAGTCCAGGTGTTAGTCCCCTTGAAACAACTTTTCCATCACTATTGTGGCCAGAAAGAGTCCCTGTGGGTTTTAAAATTCGCCTGCCTATTGAAGTCAATGGCGGTTCGCCCGGTTCGCCCGTTCGCGAACAGTTGCGGAAGTTCGAGTCTGCCGTTCGCGAACAGAAATTTTTCAGTTCACGACATCACTAACCATCAATATATATATATATATATATATATATATATATATATATATATATATATATATATATATATATATATAGTATAACAGAAGCAGTGAATCCCACGGACGGTCTCCGTGTTGTAGCCAGGATCCAAATAAGCAGGCACACAGGATTTTTCATAAACACTCCGTTTTAATGGCAGTAACTTAACCAAACGTTTCGGCTCAAACACAAGCCTTTGTCAATGGTGTACAAAACCGAATGTGTGATACCAAACAAACCCACACCTTAAATACCCACCCAACCCCCCAGTGAACCCAATCAGCTTATCCATCCGATACACACCCACATTCACAAGGCAAACTTGCTGGGTTTCCATGTGCGCATTGAGGTTTCAAAATAGACGCGGCGTGACGTCATCACGCTACCTCCGTCCCAGATGAATCGTCAGTGGCCACAGGTGACCACAGCAACCAGGCGTAAACAACTGTGCTGCACTAGTACGTGATCGGATGTGTATCTGACAGGTAACAGACAGAGAATCGATCAGTGAGTGATCAGATCAACCCCACAAAACATTTATAACAGAAAAGGTTTCAGGCTATTTGTTATACAGGACAGAACTTATATAACTCAAGGGATTCGCTACTAAAACCAAAGTTTAACAACTTATGACACAGCCCTCTATACCCGCAGTATCAAGGCTAGTGGGAAGTAGCAGAAAACACAGAGGGTGGGGCCCCCCAATGTTTTTAATTTTATAATACTGATACAATATACATCATGCCTAAGGAGTAGTTAGAAACATGATAGTAGATGACTCCCAGATGGCTACAACTCATTTGTGTTTGTACTAAACAACCAAAGTCTATATTGACATTCAGTCCCGAGGGGCAACAGTGTCCAATGTGAAGATCCAATGGGCTTTCATTCTTAATAGGGCTAATCCTCTGTCCCCACCCCGTCTGTGGCGGGGCACATGGTCAATCAGCATAACCCGTAGGGAAGAGACAGTATGACCTGCGGCTGCAAAATGTTGTGCAACTGGTTGCTCTGATTGTCCCTTATCGATCGCCTGACGGATTGCTGACTTGTGATTAGCCAAGCGTTCTCTGAAAGGTGTCACCGTTTTGCCTATGTAAAATTTTGAACATGGGCAAATAATGGCATAGACCACATATTCCGAGGTGCACGTTAGTCTGTGCTTTATCTTATACCTCTTATTACTGTGGGGATGTTGAAAGGATGCTCCAGCGATAAGATTGTTGCAAGTGACACAATTGCCACATTTATAGCACCCTGGTTTTGCTCTTGTTAGCCATGTCTGTTTTTCATAACAGTGTGTAGGGTCACTGAGTACCAATAAGTCCCTGAGGTTACTTGCTCGTTTATATACCAACCGAGGTACTGGAGCATCCACAAAGGGTAGGCTAGTGTCCTTAGAGAGCATCATCCAGTGTTCCTTGATCACACTCTGGAGCATCCCAGATCCTGGGGTATAAGTGGTTATAAAGTTCAACCACTTGGGCTGTGTTCATGGTCCGTTTCGATATTGATCGATCCTGTGTGAGTTTGCTTGCTTCACTTCTTTGTTGGTTTATTAAGGTCGGTGGATATCCTAACCCCAGGAATTTTTGGGACATTTCTTCGAGTTGTCTCTCCTTACGGGAGTCATCCGTGTTGTTCCGGACGACCCGCAGGAGTTGGGAAGAGCTGACACCATCTTTTTGAAATCTAGGGTGAAAACTCTGATAGTGGAGGATAGAGTTTTTGTCTGTGGGTTTTTTGAACAAGGTAGTATGTTCACCGACGCGCAAGACATCTTTGGCCTGAGCAAAATAGTGAGAGACAAATCCAAAACAATGGAGTCAATACAGCCCAATCTCTTAGAGAAGGCTGTCCCCAGATTCAAAATATCCAAATGTAGAAAGAGACGATGTGTGATGTTTGCTCACATCTCACATCAGGTATCCACTTTCACGTCCCACAGCACTGGAGAGATGTACAACATCAAATATCACATGACCTGTGAATCATCGTTTATAATCTATTTGATTAATTGTATATGCGGGACCCAATATGTGGGCCACACCTACCGTAAGGTGAAAACAAGATGGGGGAACACGCCTGTAATATTAAGAACAAGTCTAAAGCCCATAGTGTCTCGAGACACTGCGTTATGGCTCATAAGACACTTAAGAACCCCATGAGCATCTTGCCAATAGAGTCTATCTTCAGAGTTCAGGCGAATGCCTTTTTGACTCTTAGGAGATGTGAATCCTACTGGATTACCAAACTACAGACCATGCAACCTAATGGTCTCAATGAGAACCTAGATCTGGCAGCATTTATATGACACTCTATGATACTAGCTCTCAATGTATCTATATGCATGTGTGTATTTATGTGCGTGGACACTGGACAGAGCAGACAGACACACAGTCAGTGGGAGTAGCCAGGGACCGTCCACCACTCCAGGGCTGAAGGCAGCAAGCTGAAAAAAAGTCTGAAGAGAGAGACCTCACCTCAGAGGCGGGCCGACAGGAACGAACGTTCAGGACAGCAGCCGGCAACTCACTGAACTTTTTAAGACACCGGAACCGTAAGAGGAAGGTCACCATCTCTCCCGGTGAAGGGAGATAAGTCTGGGGAGGCGAACAGGTCACGAACATCCCACGGAGCCTCGCAAACCCATAGAAGGCCACAACCTTTTGGGATTTCACACGGGAATTGAGGCAAACCATCTGGGGAACGGTGGAGCAGACTACCGTCGACTATACCTGTATCTTACCTCATGTGATTGAGGTCCACGAAAGTAAGTAGGCTGTGAGCCCCTACAAGGATTGTCGTTCACTGTCTAGAAGTATTACAAATCTGGACTAAATATCTGTACTGCAGATCCTGTATAAGACTGTATTATTGTATTATAGTAGCCTTTGAACTCAGTGCTAAGAAGACCTTTAGCCACATTGCTACATTTTTTTCGTATACCTTTGATTTCATTTCTGTTTTATGTTGTTACTTACTTTACTTTGTGTCTATTTATAGCAGTTCTTTAACTCAATTGATACTGCCAATACTCTATTACAGTAGTGACCGCTTACTAGTTTAGAACGGTCAGATTATTTACTGTGTGTATTTGTAAAAGGTTATATCACGGTACTATCACATCTTAGGTCTTTTACTGGAACATCTGATTAGCGCTGTGCAGCGAGCCACTCCTTGTTTTCTCTTTAATTAATACAGTGTGATTACACGTAAGGGTAGTGTGAAACACACCTATAGGCCCACTCCAGCAGCTTTTCATCAATAAGTGTTTGCTTTAGCGCCTCCAGTGTGACCTAAACCTAGGTTTAGTTCACATCAAAGAAAATCCTTTTTTTACACATATATATATATATATATATATATATTGATGGCTGCAGTTATATATTAGTGTTCTATTCTCTTTCAGGATCAATAGGTTGCGATCCTTGATTATCATTACACATCACTTTATCACATTACACATATTACACACACATTTTGACTTCACTCGGTTGTCTTATTGATATTTATATAGACACAGTCCTTATCTTATTAGCACCCTTTAAGTGCCATCACTATCGGCCAAGTGGTCGAGTTACACACACTAGTTGACACGTCACTAATATTAGTACCCCCCTTGACTATGTGTCACGGGCATAAGGTTTCATCTCACCACTATCGAGGTAACAATTGGTCACTTTTCTCACACTTCTCTCACAATACTATCACATAATACCGTTTAGTAGCCCTTACCACACATCTTCACATTGTTTCACTTATTAATGTGAACACCACTATTTCGGTGTATTTATTTTTCCATTTTTCTACATTAACATTCAAACACAAATTTATTGTGCTTACTGCCAACATTGTCTTCATTTTTTGTCAATGGATTTTTGACTATTAGAGCTCTAGGGGGTGGGTGTGTATCAATTAACCTTTTGTTTAACCTGGAAGGATTTAAATAGCAAGTGTATCAATCTTTTAATATTGTATAGCCTGAGGAAACGACCCTTGCGGGGCTGAGAAACGTGTCGCTTTGTTTTTAATAAAAATATGCTTTTATGATACACTTGCTTTTTTTATGGGACCTTTATTTTGTAGTTTTGAGAGGATGTATGCCTGAGCTGAGTCTACTGGGCAACTGAGAGGTCCCAGCCTGCTGTGACTGCACCTGGTGGTGCGCTACATCTTGTAAGTGCAATAATTTGAGCGAGATTTTATCACCTGTTCCCACTGTACTAGGCTATGGTAGCTGTTCTTTTTCACTGACAGGTATCATTGCCTTGCCCACTGACCATCTCTTCGGGTGTCTGGACGTTTGGCTGGGCCACTGATTTTGATCCAGTTTGCTCTACTTGCACTATTGGGTGCTTCATCTTTGTGAGTACCATTCTGTACTATCCTGTATTCTACTTCATATAGACGTTATTAGGCCATATTGGCGCCTCTGTGTTTCTCTTCTCTCCAGATCTATCATCAACAGGGACTGACCAGCCTTGTGACAGAGTGCTGCCAGCTTCTTTGGATTATAAGGACTTTTTTATGTTTGGTTTTATTTTTGTTTTTGTTTCTATTTGTGTGTTTTTTTTTTATATTGATGTTTAATATTATTATTGTATATACACATTGATATACCTTGTTATAGGACCATTTTAGTAGGGAAGCGCCCCCTATGGGATAAGTGTTTGTTTGTCTTATATCCCATAGTGTCTGTTGGACATGATATGCTACAGCGTATCATGTCGGACAGACATTGATAAATCAGCCCCTATGTGTCTTCCTGCTAATAAATACACCACACAAACAAAGTGATAACATCAGTAGAGTTTCTGTAAATATTGTATTATATATAAGGGACACTGTACTATCAAACTTGTTTTATCTTAATATTTTCCAAATGACATGTTATACCTACTACTTAGTTTATCAATGTCTCATTGCACAACCTAAATAGTAAGTTATTGAAATGTTAATTATAGCAGGGGTTAAATGAGCACAGCCAGCGATTTCAGCAATAAAAAACCTCCTACCCACCACTGGGGTATGAATTAGTGCTATTGTCTCCTGTTTACATAGCTTTTCTACAGAGAGTATGTTTGTTATTCATATTTTCAGTGTAGGTGGTGGTTTCTACAGGCAAAATCAACCATTTTAAATTACAAAACAAACAAACAAAGGTGCTGTTTTCAAACAATTAAATACTCTACAGAAGATAAAAAAGACCATTGGGAACAAATAACAGGAGAGACAGTACAATCTCCCTTTAACATCACTATTTGTAATAACAGTGCCCATATTTCCAATAAAATTGATCTTCCTTGAATATGCTACCTTATTTTTAAGACATTCTAATAAACAAACATCACATAATTATTAGCAGTATATTATTAATATTGGAATATTATTATTAGTATGATTTATTTTGAAGGGCTCTGAAAATCAGGTAGTACATGGTCATAAGAATATACCATCTTACTTTAAAGGGACACTGAACTTTCATGATTCAGATAATTTACTCCTATTATCAATTTTTCTTCTATCTCTTGCTATCTTTATTTTAAAAGCAGGAATGTAACTCTTAACAGCCAGCCGATTTTAGGTTCAGCACCATGGATAGCGCTTGCTTATTGAAGGCTTACATCTACCCACCAATAAGCAAGCACAACCCAGGTTCTCAACCAAAAATGGTCCAGCTTCTTTGCATCACATTCCTGCTTTTTAAATAAAGACAGCAAGAGAACGAAGAAAAAGTGATAATAGCAATTTCAAGCAACTTTCTAAATTACTCCTATTATAAATTTTTCTTCGTTCTCATGCTATCTTTATTTGAAAAAGCAGGAATGTAAGTGTAAGAGCCGGCCCATTTTTGGTTCAGCACCTGGGTAGCGCTTGCTGATTGGTGGCTACATGTAGCAAACCAATCAGAAAGTTCTACACAGGTGCTGAACCAAAAATGGACCAGCTCCTAACCTTACATTCTTGCATTTTTAAATACAGATAGCAAGAGAAGGAAGAAAAAATTATAATAGGAGTAAATTAGAATGTTGCTTAAAATTGCATGCTCTATCTGAATCCTGAAAGAAACAAATTGGGTTTAGTGTCCCTTAAGTAAACCCTGCCAGTGCTATCTGTATAGAATAACAAAAGAATGTTGTGATTACCCCTCAATGTAATGCTTTAAATAACAAAAAACCCAACTCACTGCATCCCCAATGACATATAATTGAATATCTATAGATGCTTATTGAAAGAGGGTGTGCATATCATATTGTTGAATATGACATGCTTCAATTAAATGCCAATGCTATTTTTTTTTATCAGGTATCTATAATGATAATTATGGATCCACCCCAGTAAAAACTATTCTTGAAATAGAAATTTAAAAATGTGATATAATTATATAATATAAATCAGAATTCAAACATATTCCATTTAAAGGTGTACAATACTACTTGATTCCTATTTGCATAACCTTTTATATTTGCATGGCCATTAATACCTTTGGTAAATAGAATAAGCTCTATAGCTGATGAAAATGTGTATTTTTTTGCTGACATTATTTAACTGCTAAGAAAGGTTTCCTTTTGAGTTTAATTTTAATTTAAATGTGCCCTATATCTCATTAACTGATATTAGAAAGAACACAATATTCTAAATATGGATTTTACAATTATTTTGTTCAAACTGCTATAAGTTATTTTTATATTACAATACATCCTGAAATTACAAAAGGTAAACTGATATTTTTAAGGGACATGATAGAAGTCAAAATTAAACTTTCAGGATTCAGAAAGGGCATATATTTTAAAATAAAAAGTTCCAATTGATTTCGTTCTCTTAGCATCCTGTTACAGGGAAACTACACTTCCTGTTTTTGTGTAAACTTTGTGCTTGTACCACGCTCATAAACCTAGGTTTTCAGGATGCTTCAGGTTGTCTAAACCAGCTATTTGATCTACATCATCTGCAGGTTACAGAATCTGTTTTATGCACATTCCCAAGCCTACCTCAGTATAACCTCATGGAAAGGAACTACGTTTCAGTCAAAAAGACCTAGAGAAAGAGATCAATTTTATAATAAAAAAATAGAAAGTAAAAATCCTTTTGTAAGAAAATAACAAAATCGATGTACAGATGATACTTTTAATAGCTAACTAATAGTGGATACAAGTGCAAGCTTTCAGGGCACTGAGGTCCCTTCGTCAGTCATTCCCTGACAAAGGGACCTTATGAGAATGCCTGATGAAGTGACCTCAGTGTCCTGAAAGCTTGCAATTGTATCAACTATTAGCTATTAAAGTTATCACCAATACATTGCTTTTGCTATTTTCTTACAAAAAGATTTTTACTTTCTTTGAATACTCTGTACTGCCCTTTTACTGCATAATAAAAAATAAAAATTGTAACATTTTTTCTTTAATTGTACTCTGTCTAAATCATGAAAGTTTATTTTTGTTTTCCAAGTTCCCTTTAAATGCCAATTTTTGCCTTTTTTTTACATTTTCCTTAGATTCAACTATTGAAACCAATTTCCTATATGTATTTTAAGTGGGAGCTTACAAAATAGCAAAAAAAAAATAAATAAAAAAAATTGGACTAAGCCTTTAGCTATGTGTGTCCTATACAGATATTTGATTGTATATACAATAAATATCTGGTGGAATATTTGTTCTAATAATTAAATCTATTGGTTTTAACCATTAACCAGTCACTTTTGCCCTCTTTATGAACTAGATAGACAGACAGATGGACAAACAGATAGATGATAGATAGATGCATGATTATAAATCATGGAATACTTTATATGAATTTGGAAACAATCAGTCTTTCTTTACAATTCCAAATGATTCATGTTTTTGTTTTTTTAAACTCAAAGGATTCTTTTTCTTAAGAGTTCATTTAATAATATTTTTCATTTAGAACTCAGTAATGTGTACCCATGCATCTGTTTTTTCAGCTGACAATGAAGGCGACAGTGCAGAGGATTCAATGACCACTCTGACAAAGCTATTTTACCCTTTAAAGCTAATCAGCTGTTCTCCCAACTGTTCTCTGTGAATACAATTTTGCCTTTCTTATGGTGCTAAAGCACAAAATGGCGTGCATGCTTTGTGAATACCTCTGGATTACACTGAGCCGTATTAGCCTCACATTATTTGTACAATACCATGTAGCCTATATTTACAAAGTAAGGAATACTTTTTTACGGTGGAAAGAACATTGCAGACTATTCTTATAGAAATATGATACATGGATATCCAGCATAATTCTGAATGAAGTCTCTCACATATGAACATTTACACCATGACTCCAAACACACTTGCATGCAAAGACTTCAAAATGAATATGGAACAAATAGAACCAAGTTTGTAAATCTAGCAGAGGCATCATCAAGTCAATACCCATACACTCATAAGTAGCTGGAGTGGTAAAATATATGCACAGCACTCTAATGGGGACATTAAACTGAACATCTGAGCTGGTCATAAAATAGGTTTATCCTTCTGAGTGCTTTTTTTTAGTTCTGAACTGAACTGTAAAACATGAAAACATTCAGAACTTGAAAAACATGAACTGGGAGCTGAAACACTGCAGATGAAAAAGATCAGAAAGAATTGAATTGACTCCAATGTGTGTTGACTTGTTAAAATGCATTGTATTTAGTAACCGAAAGGTATTATAAATTCATATTTTATATTTTAAATACACACTAATTTTATATTTTAAAAACTCCTAATAAACAAAAAAAGAACATTTTCAGGGAATATGCCCCGACTTGTCCGAGAAATTTCAGCTATGCCAATAGAACGCCATTATTAAGACCATTAGCAGACGTGGACAAACTTATTTTAAAATAAGGACAACAATATGCTATGAATTTCATACTTTTAAGTACAAATTTCACGTTCTTTTGTATCTGCAAAGCAGTTTTTATGTGATTTGTACTGTGTGCATTAGATATTATTATTATTATTATTATCGGTTATTTGTAGAGCACCAACAGATTCTGCAGCGCTATAGATTATTTTCCTGTGTAATTTAAATACAAATTTAAATTTTCCCATAAAATAGGATTTTTGCTAAATGAATGAATTATAATTTTTAATATAGTTTAACAATACAGTTTATTACTGTATCTTTTTATTCTCAATACTTGATTTATTCTTTTAAATGATTTTTTAAATTACAATTTTTTGTGAGCCTTATTGTAATATGCAGGGAACACCTCATTGCAAGGTATATTGCAGAATCAAGTTCAATGCGATTGGCTGATCCAATCAGCCAATCAGATTGAGCTCGCATTCTATTGGCTGATCGGAACAGCCAATAGAATGTGAGCTCAATCTGATTGGCTGATTGGATCAGCCAATCGGATTGAACTTGATTCTGATTGGCTGATTCCATCAGCCAATCAGAATATTCCTACCTTAATTCCGATTGGCTGATAGAATCCTATCAGCCAATCGGAATTCGAGGGACGCCATCTTGGATGACGTCATTTAAAGGAACCGTCATTCGTCGTCTAGTCGTCGGAGAAGAAGGATGGATCCGCGATGGAGGTCTTCAAGATGGAGCCGGTCCTCATCGGATGAAGATAGAAGATGCCGCTTTGAAGAAGATGGTTGCCGGTCCGGATCTACTCTTCTTCCTGGATAGGATGAAGACTTTGGACCCTCTTCTGGACTTCTTCAGCCGTTGAATGATGGATGTCTAGCCCCCGCTTGGGCTTGGATGAAGATTTTGGAGCCAGGACGGATCGGTGATACCTGGTTAGGTGAAGATAAGGTAGGAAGATCTTCAGGGGCTTAGTGTTAGGTTTATTTAAGGGGGGTTTGGGTTAGATTAGGGGTATGTGGGTGGTGGGTTGTAATGTTGGGGGGGGGTATTGTATGTGTTTTTTTACAGGCAAAAGAGCTGAATTTCTTGGGGCATGCCCCGCAAAGGGCCCTGTTCAGGGCTGGTAAGGTAAAAGAGCTTTGAACTTTTGTAATTTAGAATAGGGTAGGGCATTTTTTTATTTTGAGGAGCTTTGTTATTTTATTAGGGGGGTTAGAGTAGGTGTAATTAGTTTAAAATTGTTTTAATATTTTTCTAATGTTTGTAGATATTTTTTTATTTTTTGTAACTTAGTTCTTTTTTATTTTTTGTACTTTAGTTAGTTTATTTAATTGTATTTATTTGTAGATATTGTATTTAATTCATTTATTGATAGTGTAGTGTTAGGTTTAATTGTAGGTAATTGTAGGTATTTTATTTAATTTATTTATTGATAGTGTAGTGTTAGGTTTAATTAGGATTTATTTTACAGGTAAGTATTTAGCTTTAAATAGGAATAATTTATTTAATAAGAGTTAATTAATTTCGTTAGATTAAAATTATATTTAACTTAGGGGGGGTGTTAGTGTTAGGGTTAGACTTAGCTTTAGGGGTTAATACATTTATTAGAATAGCGGTGAGCTCCAGTCGGCAGATTAGGGTTTAATGTTTGAAGTTAGGTGTCGGCGATGTTAGGGAGGGCAGATTAGGGGTTAATACTATTTATTATAGGGTTAGTGAGGCGGATTAGGGGTTAATAACTTTATTATAATAGCGGTGCGGTCCGCTCGGCAGATTAGGGGTTAATAAGTGTAGGCAGGTGGAGGCGACGTTGTGGGGGGCAGATTAGAGGTTAATAAATACAATATAGGGGTTGGCGGTGTTAGGGGCAGCAGATTAGGGGTACATAGGGATAATGTAAGTAGCGGCGGTTTACGGAGCGCCAGATTAGGGGTTATAAATAATATGCAGGGGTCAGCGATAGTGGGGGCGGCAGAATAGGGGTTAATAAGTGTAAGGTTAGGGGTGTTTAGACTCAGGGTACATGTTAGGGTGTTAGGTGCAGACGTAGGAAGTGTTTCCCCATAGACAACAATGGGGCTGCGTTAGGAGCTGAACGCGGCTTTTTTGCAGGTGTTAGGTTTTTTTCCAGCTCAAACAGCCCCATTGTTTTCTATGGGGGAATCGTGCACAAGCACGTTTTTGAGGCTGGCCGCGTCCGTAAGCAACTCTGGTATCGAGAGTTGAAGTTGCGTTAAATATGCTATACGCTCCTTTTTTGGAACCTAACGCAGCCATTCTGTGGACTCTCAATACCAGAGTTATTTTAAAGGTGCGGCCAGAAAAAAGCCAGCGTTAGATACGCGGGTCGTTACCGACAAAACTCTAAATCTAGCCGTCAGAAAATTGATAATAGGAGTAAATTTGAAAGTTGTTGAAAATTGCATGCTCTGTTTGAATCATGAAAGAAAAAAAATTGGTTTTAGTGTCCCTTTAAGTAAATGAGAAAAACATGTATGGAGATATGGAGCATTAAATGATATTTAATGCTCCATATCATGTAATACATTATCAATGACAGTTCTGATAGCATCACATGGGTATCACATGAATTTATTTGAATCACCATTGTTGTTAGGTGAAAAGGGTCTGGGCAAACCTGTATACTTGTACTTCTGTTTGCTAACATATAGGGTTGCCAATCAGCCTCCACAAAAATGATAGATGACAATCAGTATGTGGGGTTGTGCTCAGCTCTAAGAACAAGTCCCCTAAACCGGAAGCTCCTTCCAGCCTAAAGTCCATATTTACATGTCTCCAACTGGGATATGTGTTAGGGTTTGACTGCTTTCAATGAGCAAATGAATGGATGCGGGAGTGAGTATGATATCAACTTGATGCATACGGTATATACTTTTTTCTTTAATGGTGCAGTCTCTGTGCATTGCAAAAGAACAGCTGCGTTTAACTGTCTATCAAGTCAACAATGGTTTTGGGTATGTGTGATGCACACAGTAGCCATATTTAAAGGGTCAGAAAGCTCCTTATAATTACAAGACATTCCTGTTGTCTTGCCACAGAATAACATATTCGCTAATTCTAAACAATTTAAAAACAAATCAATATATTGTTTTCTGCAATTTCGAGAAAACAATCCAGGTTTAAGTCTGCAGAAAATGAAGCAGTTCACATTATTATGTTAGAATAATTGTTTTGCAGCTGTTATCTGCTAAATTAGAAATTAGAAACGTATATGTTGCATGGTTAGCCTTGAGACATCAGCAGTGTACATTTCCAATTCAGAGAGTTAGAAAATCCACAATTTTCAGAGCTAAATTACATTAAAAGCTAAATAATGAATAAAAGCATTTAACAAAGTTGTTTTACTATACATTACTAAATGTTATATATGTTTACTGCCCCTTTAATGGGGAAAAATGTCAATAGATACTGGTACTTTTATCCTATTTTATATTATCACACAAACAAAGAACACTCAGTGGCCATGTAGATAGCAGAACTTTAATTCCAACTCAGAACAGTACAACAATATTCGGAAGTGTCCATGGCACGTGTAGGTGCATTGCATAGCAAGACATTACAGCGCTCTTTTGGCAGGGATTCATGAACCTGACCTGGCAACAGAATGACTTCTCTAGGTCTTTAAAAATCTACATCTTTATTTAAACCACAATCTGAAACCTTTTCATCACAGTGGTGCCAGGTGGTGGCGTTAGTTCAGTTGTTTGTAGCAACCATTCATCCAAGTTATGCTGGCATTTCAACTGAAACCTGAGCAAGCAAGTGGCCAGATCTTAAAATCCCCAAACAGCTGCAAGAGCTTTTAGATTTGCTGGTAATCATCAGGGTAGCTGCTGGGCGGCACGAATTTCATCTTCTTCTAAACAATAAATAGATTAATGCAGTAAGTGTGGAGTAAATCATGTGGATAAATGGAAAGGTCAAAGTAACAGAAAGAAATGTATATTAATAGCAGAAAGTGTTATTATATAGATAGTAACCAGCATAAAGATTAGGCTGGAGCAAAACCATATAAGTATTAGCAATTACTGGATACATGCTGCCTAGTTTGTAATTACTATAAAGACATGTAAAGGTATCTCCGCTAACAATATGGCTTCACACTTAGCTCTACTAAATATAAAAAATGCTATGAACAACATGGTGATGCTAAATTCATTGGAACAATAAATTAAAAAGATGATAATGATTCTAAATATAATATGTGACAGGTATAAAATCTGTCATCTACAATGGTCTATATGTCATTTATTATAGTTTTAGCAATTGTTTAATGCTTTTATTAAAAATATATGTAATTCAAAGTTTTCATTTCAAATTCCAAGATCAGAAGTAAGGTTGAAGAGGTCTAAGGTTGTGGCTAAAAGGCCTCTGGTTTCACTCATAAAAACAGTGGTCATTCAATGTCCACTTTATAACCTCTTCCCCACCTCAGAGGTAGAGTCAAACCACTTTGAACTAATGATTGACAGGCATTGCTCTTACATGAGAGCAAGGGGTGGCACTGAATTAGCATTTCCTTGTGCAATGATAAATACGCGTAGCGGATGAACAGCGTACACTGCCCACTTACTGCATTGCTGCAAACATGGACAGACAGGTCCCCTTGTTGGGAACCTTGTTCATCTGTGCCTTATTAAATGTTGGCTATAATTAAGAAGCTTGTGCACAGGCACATTGCAGAGCTTGTTCTGAGGACACAGTTCTCATCTAGTATAGCCCGAAGTCACCAGCATTGTGCTTCTCAACACCGTTCCTGGTGCACAAGGTCAAAGAAACAGTAAACAATTTAATTATGTGTAGTATAGAAATTGTACAACATTATTGTTTATTTTCCCCCATTTTCTTGTAATTTGTCAAAAGCTTAACACTGCTACATATCTGTCACTAAATGGCCTCAGCAGAGATAATATGTTAAGGAACTTTTGCTAGCAAAATGTCAGTGGCTAGATATGATTATTCCAGTAAGAAGCTGAACTGTCTCCTTAAAGGGACACTGAACCCAATTTTTTTATTTTGTGATTCAGATAGAACATGCAATTTTAATCAACTTTCTAATTGACTCGTATTATCAAATTTTCTTCATTCACTTGGTATCTTTATTTGAAAAGCAAGAATGTAAGTTTAGATGCCGGCCCATTTTTGGTGAACAACCTGAATGTTGGTGGATAAATTGATCCACCAATAAACAAGTGCTGTCCAGTGTCTGAACCAAAAATTGGCTGGCTCCTTAGCTTAAACGCCTTCTTTTTCAAATACAGATAGCAAGAGAACGAAGAAAAATTGATAATAGGAGTAAATTAGAAAGTTGTTTAAAATTGCATGCTCTATCTGAATCACAAAAGAAAAAAAAAATTGGGTTCAGTGTCCCTTTAAGTGAAGTTAATGCATTACAAACATGTTCAACCCAATATTTTCACTTAATGCAAGGCTGGATAAATATCTAGTAATTACAAGGTACTTACTGTCCCTTAAACTATATGTTGGTGTGTGTTAAATACATAGCTACCATTATAAAATGTTGTAAGAATCGTCCCTTTAAATTATCCCTTTAACTAAATTGATTATATGTCTGTCTTCCATTCTTTAACATGAAAACATATTCTGTTGTTTTAACCCTTCTGAAACATGAATTGGTAGATTAATGGACGCTCACTTGGTCCACCTGTATTAATGTGACACACCCCCCCCAAAATATATGCATCACCATATAGTCACTGCATTGCACAATATTTTTTAGAATATATACATGTTTTAAAGTTATTCAAAAGAGTAAGGGCTAGATTTAGAGTGAAGTGCAATGTTGAGGTTACGCGAGCACCATATTTGTGCTACACTAAGTAATACCAGCACACGTAAATGTGCGCTGGTATTACAAGTGCGGCACAATGCGAATGCAAACTCACAAATGCATTGCCCGGAAGCCTTGCGCTCACAAGAGCTTCAATGGGAGCCTTGTTCTGCTGCCAATAGACACGGCAAATCACCTAGTGTTGGGCAGTAATAAATAATTATATAAGTATATGAATATATACATGTATGTGTTTATATGTGTATATACACATATTAACACATAAATCTATATGTATATAAGCATATACACATATTAACACATAAATCTATATGTATATAAGCATATACACATATTAACACATAAATCTATATGTATATAAGCATATACACATATTAACACATAAATATATATGTATATAAGCATATACACATATTAACACATAACTATATATGTATATAAGCATATACACATATTAACACATAAATATATATGTATATAAGCATATACACATATTAACACATAACTATATATGTATATAAGTATATACACATATTAACACATAAATATATATGTATATAAGCATATATACATATTAACACATAACTATATATGTATATAAGCATATACACATATTAACACATAACTATATATGTATATAAGCATATACACATATTAACACATAACTATATATGTATATAAGCATATACACATATTAACACATAACTAAATATGTATATAAGCATATACACATATTAACACATAAATATATATGTATATAAGCATATTTATTTATTTATTTATTTATAAAATATTTTACCAGGAAGGATACATTGAGATTTCTCTCGTTTTCAAGTATGTCCTGGGATCACAAAACATTGCATTGATACAATAGGGTACAATAAAATACAAAAACAATAATAAAAATACACATTATATGCAAACATTTAACATAGAGCAGGTATGAAATATTTATCCATGACAGGAGCATTCTGTTTTGAGATATGTATAGAGGGATCTCTTAAAGGATTTTAGGCTTGGGGAAGTTTTTAAAGTGTGAGGGAGGTCATTCCATAATTGTGGCGCTCTGTAGGAAAAGGAGGATCGAGCTGCTTTTTTTTTGTATTGAGGCAAGCTAAATAATGTGCTGTTATTGGATCGGAGGTTATAGGAGGTGGGAATAGCAGGGGAGAGCATTCTGCTCAGGTAGGGTGGGAGCTTCCCAGAAAGGCTCTTAAAGACAAGGCAGGAAAGATGGAGGGTGCGTCTGGATTCTAGCGACAGCCAGTTTAGTTCTTTTAGCATGTCACAATGGTGGGTCCTGTAGTTACATTGTAGCACAAAGTGGCAGAGCGAGTTATATAACGTATTTAGTTTATTAAGGTGAGTTTGCGGAGCAGGTGCATATACTATGTCCCCATAATCCAAGATAGGCATCAGCATTTGCTGTACAATCTTTTCCTTTACTGTAGGGCTGAGGCAAGATTTGTTTCTGTACAGGGCACCTAGTTTTGGATAAAGTTTAGAGGCAATTTTTTCTATGTGGAGTCCAAAAGATAGATTGGGGTCTAACAACATACCTAAGTATTTAAAAGAGTGGACTGCGGTCAGCGTGCAATTGGATTTTGTTTTGATGCGAAGATGGGAATTTTGTAATTTATGTATTTTAGGTCCCATTCCAAAGATCATTGTGACCGTTTTGTCAGTGTTTAGGAAGAGTTTGTTTTTCGAGATCCACTTTTCTACCTCTGTGAACTGGTCTTGGAGCACTGTTTCAAGCTGCAGCAGATCAGATTTGTTTGCATAGATTACCGTGTCGTCTGCGTACATGTGTACAGTTGAGGATTTGCAGACATTAGGCAAATCATTTATAAATAATGTGAATAGTAGGGGGCCGAGAATGGAACCTTGGGGAACACCACACGTGACTGGGAGAGGGAGGGAGTCAATGTTAGAGACAGAGACATATTGTGATCGATCCGATACATATGATTTAAACCAGGTTAACGGGTGATCAGCAATACCAGAGTTTTTTAGTTTGAGAAGTAGTAGGTCATGGTCCACTGTGTCAAAAGCCTTTGCAAAATCAAGGAAAATAGCTCCAGTTAGGTCTCCTTGTTCCATGGCAGTTTGGATGTCGTTGCAAACTTTTAGGAGGGCAGTTGTAGTGGAGTGATTCGGTCTGAAACCTGATTGATCAGGGGTCAGATAGTTAGAAAGTTGGTAATACTCGCATAATTGCGTATGGACGCATTTTTCTAGGATTTTTGACAATACAGGGAGCAGTGATATAGGACGATAGTTAGAAACCAAGGTTAACTCCCCACTTTTATGAATAGGCACTACTCTTGCAGTTTTCCAGAGTTTGGGTATGTATCCAGACACCAAGGATTCGTTAATTAGGGTTGCAACAGGCTTAGCAATTGCCGGCGCACTGAGCTTCAACAGCATTGCTGGGATTTGATCAGGTCCTGACTGGTTTTTCATTTTTAGATTATCGAGGTGTTTCTTAATGACATTGAAGGGTACAGGTCTAAAATTGAACTTTTCTATATTGGGTCTTTGCTGTTTTAGTGGGGCCTGATCCACATTTGTAGCTTCAGGATGCGTGCCATTTATTAGTTTGTCAATCAGGGTGGTGGAGCATCCTACAAAATAATTGTTAAAGGCATTTGCTACTTCTAAGGGGAGTTGCAGGTTTTGGTTATCCACATTGACAGTAGAGGGTTGGGAGTGGATTGGTGGATTTTGTAAGTTATTTATGAGTTTCCAAAACTTTCTAGGGTTACATATATTATTGTTCAGATTTTCACAGAAATATTGCGCCTTAGCCAATTTTGTTTGTTTAGTACATATATTTCGCCATTTTCTATATACACAGTGATCATTCATAGAGCCAGTATGCTTGAACTTTGACCACAATGAATCCCGAAATTGGTACATTTGAATGAGGTCAGCTGTGATCCAATTCAAGTGTGCTCCTTTTACTCTCACCTTACGCAGCGGTGCATGTAAATTCCAAACTTGTAGGAGTTCAGACTGAAAGAATTCAACTGCAGAGTCTAGATCTGGGATTAGGTTTAATCTGTGCCAGGGGAGGTTCTTGATGTCATTTAGAAATGATTGAAGATTAAATTTTTTGAAGGACCTGGTGATTGTAACCTTGGGAGAGGATTTAGTTGCCTTTATTTTGCGCACGCAGTACACTAAGCAGTGGTCACTGAAATTGTTAGGGAGAACACCTGCCTCCTGGATTCGGTCGGGAGAAGTGGAGAGAATCCAGTCGAGCAGGGTATGATTATGGCTTTTGATGTTTATGCGAGTTGGGGAGGAGATTAATTGCGTTAGATGCAAAGATTTAAACAGCGAGCGACAACTGTTATTTTTTGGATTCAGCCAATCGATGTTAAAATCTCCAAAAACCAAAATTTCACTTTTTGGGTTTTGAGTTATGGATTCACTAAGGAGCTGTGCTATGTCCGAAATGGAATGCACAGGGGAGCTTGGTGGGCGGTAGATTCCTGCAACAATGATTGATTTACTGCACGGGATCTCAATTTTGCCAGAAAGGAAATCAAAGGTGGCAGGAGAGCTAGATTTTTGTAAGGGGGTGAACTTTGTGGAATTGTCAACATAAATTACAATGCCACCTCCTCTCTTTGCTCTATCATTTCTATGGCATGAATATCCATGTATTGCAATGGCAGAGTCAGGTATTTTGCGGGTTAGCCACGATTCAGAGATCACAATGATATACACATATTAACACATAACTATATATGTATATAAGCATATACACATATTAACACATAAATATATATGTATATAAGCATATACACATATTAACACATAACTATATATGTATATAAGCATATACACATATTAACACATAAATATGTATGTATATAAGCATATACACATATTAACACATAACTATATATGTATATAAGCATATACACATATTAACACATAACTATATATGTATACTGTATAAGCATATACACATATTAACACATAACTATATATGTATATAAGTATATACATATATATTTATAATGAAAACACAGTCCCCCATTGACCTCCATGTATAGCCTACATCCACTCGCTTTAACTCCTTATAACTGCTTTGTGCAGTTTAAAACACAAAAAATAAAGATAAAGATGCTCATGTTTATTTGATGATACTGTACTGTCCTCTTTATTTTGGGGGCAATTGGGGCAACTTTTTTTCATTAACCAGAGATCTGGTTAATGATTTCTAGAGAAAAGTGAAACCGGGAGCTCGCAGTAGCATTAACCAGCCTCTTGTAATGGCTGGTTAAGTAATGTGCGCCAGTAAACGGGCAAATTTGCGCCACTCATAATCTGCCCCTAATTTTGCTAACAATGTTTTCGTTGTTTTTCAGTCAAGTGAGCTATCCTTGAAAAGATACTGTTTATCTTATCTCAATTGCTAGGGTTAATTAAAGTTAGATATTAAGGAGCTCATTCGTATATCAAGCAATACCTGTGTAGTATGATCAGGGGCAGTGGATAAAATACAATTTTTAGTTTTAAAGGAACAGTTAACTCCAAAAATGTTATTGTTTAAAATTATAGATAATCCCTTTATTACCCATTCCCCAGTTTTGCATAAGCAACACTGTTATATTAATATACGTTTTACCTCTGTGATTACCTTGTATCTAAGCATCTTCTGGCAGCCTCCTTATCACATGACTATTATCTATTGACTTGCATTTCAGCCAATTAGTGCAGTGTCCTGCACAACTCCGGGAGTGAGCACAATGTTATCTATATGGCCCACATGAATTAGCAGTCATGAAAAGCAAATAAAAAAGCATGTGATAAGAGAGTCTCTAGTGGCTTAGAAACAGGCAGAAAATTTAGAGGTTTAAATGTTATAAAATATATTAATATAACAATGTTGGTTGTGCAAAGCTGGGGAATGGGTAGTAAAGGTATTATCTATCTTTTTTAAACATAACAATTTTGATGTTGACTGTCCCTTTACACTGCTGGAAAAAAACTGGCAAAATAAGGTTTTTTTTGTCACTATGCAGTTTACTGGGTATTCAGTTTTGAGTTGAATGTACCTCATATTTCCAGAGAGGAAAAAAGAAAGAAAACAAAATCAGCAAAATCCTCTGTCAATGGCTGTTGCTTTAGTTATTTGCAGGATGGGATGGTCAGCATTCAATAGCTGGCATTAACGCTTTCTTTGACATAATTCCTTATTTAGATCCGAACAATGCAATGCGTTTTCCTTAGAGTTCTAGCACATGTAAAAAGCTTTGCAGTAAGCCCATATATTGTGTGCTTGATGAATGACAGGCACGTGTGCAACAGGGGAAACACTCACTGTTACACTGTACTGCCATCTAGTGTTCAGTTTAATGAAGTATGCTGTTAAAGGGACAGTAAGCGCTTTGTTATGTGTAAGACAACTTTGCATTATAATTGCATTATCTAATTTGTCCCTTTTTCATGTAATTTAGCTCTGAAAATTATAGATTTTCTCATTCTCAGAGCTGGAAATGCACACTGCAGGCTAACCTTACTACATATTTTTATTATTATCATTTATTTGTAAGGTGCCAACTTCTTTCCCTAATTGGCTTTAAAGGGATAGTAAACACCAAAAATGTTATTGTTTAAAAAGATAGATAATCCCTTGATTTACCATACCCCAGTTTCGCATAACCAACCCTGTCATAGAAATATACTTTTTACCTCTGTAATTACCTTGTATCTAAGCTTCTGCTGACTGCCTCCTTATCTCAGATCTTTTGACAGACTTGCATTTCAGGCAATTAGTGCTGACTCTTAAATAACTTTATGTGCATGAGCACAATGTTATCTATATGAAACACATGAACTAACGCCCTCTAGCTGTGAAAAACTGTCAAATACAGAGGCGGCCTCCAATGGCTTAGAAATTAGCATATGAGCCTACCTAGGTTTAGCTTTAAACTAAGAATAACACGAGAACAAAGCGAAATTTGATTATAAAAGTAAATTAGAAAGTTGTTTAAAATCACATGCCCTATCTGAATCATGAACATTTAATTTGGACTTTACTATCCCTTTAACAGATAAAAACGGGAAAACAAAGCATCCTGTACTAACATAATGACTGTGGATAGTCTTGTCAGCTGTAGAGTCAATCAGACTGGTTCCTTCAAATGAGGCAACCAATGCAGAGAGTTTTGCTATTAAAAACAATTGCAGTAAACAAAATGGTCATTTGTTTTAACAATGTTTAGACCTGGTTGATATGCTATTCTATAGCGTGTCTTGTAATTACAAGGTGCTTAGTAGACTTGTGCAGTAAATAAATTTTTGGGTTCGTCCAAATGTTTGTATCGAAAATTCGGGGATATTCATTTTCCCAAATATTTGTTGGTCACACTAAAACGGATGTAAATGTTTAACTAGAATTCAGTATTTGTTTAATTTAAAAATAAACAAATACTGAATTTTATTTAAACATTTACATTACTTTCCGTTAAAAATAAAATAATTTATTCATTGCTTTATCTCAAAGTTGATATTTTAAAATATATTATAGCTTTTTTATGTTTTTGAAAAAAAATACCTTGTTTTTTTTTTGCTGCTAGGGATTTGTCCTAACCCACGATTACATTTGGGGGAGAATGGGATTAGTTGTGAACAAACATAAATTTCCTGCTAGTTTTGATCTTAGTTAACAAATGCTTAAAGGATATACAAATTAGATATTCAAAACCATGAGATATTAATTATATCTAATTTGCATATCTTACCCAGAATGTCCTGGTGCATTAGAAACAGTGTATTATATAGTGTAACAAGTATCCACACTCGCTGGTATTTCAAATCAAAATTGGGTAGAAAAATCCAATCCTGACACCCTGGAAGAAGTCAACAGTTGATGAGATTCTCTTTTAAATGACTCATATATTTTTCATCCTGTATTTTCCTATTAAGAAAGAAGTTGGAGATGGGAAATGTAGCACTAGTGGATTTTTATGCGCACTATGATTTAGGAAACAAATGTAAACAAATTCAGCATTTAACAGCAGTTTATTATTCTTCATCTTGCACAGAGAAATGTTTAATAAAGCTGCACTCTGTGTACCAAATCTACTTGACATGCCAACTGGAATCTTCTTGTTACTGAATTAATAAAGACACTTCCCTTTTTACAACAAATCTGTTTTTCTAGATTGAGCCACCCTATTCAGGCTAAAATAGCACAAGATTGAGCAGATGGAAGCAATGATAATGAATGTTTCAACAGTGTGGTGATGTTTGACAGTCCAACAAAAGGATGCTTTATTTAAAGCAGTGGAGATAAAAAAAAGTCCTGGTGTGAACTCAAACAGTGTTACTCTTTCATACTGGAATATCCTCCTGTTTGATTCACACTAGAACTTCCTATTGGGTTCACCTAAAACACAGGGCTAGATTACATTCCAGTTGTAAACTTCATGTACTTGTAGAAACAACAAATATATCCTATGGAGATTCGTGATGTTTCTACCAAATCACAAAGCTTACAATCAGAATGTAAAGTAGACCAATGTCGTCATCACCATTTACTTTCTACAGAAAGAAAATACTTTTATACATTTGTGATGACATTTGTTTTAATAATGAAAACTTTTACAAAGCACAGACATGGGGAGCATATTTAGATATGATCAGGGCACCAGCATTTTAAACAGCATGCTCTGAAAGACAGCAGTGCCTTGTATGAAATTGGTGACAACTGAATTTTCATGATACAAAGCATTTTTGTAAATAATATTGTAATGCAAAATGTTTCCATTCAATTTTGGCTGCGATATCCCTTTATTTATTAAAGACATGTTTTAAACAGAACAAAATTACATTTTAATTTTCACTTTTCATTTATATATATATATATGTGTGTGTGTGTGTGTGTGTGGAAAAATATAACAATATTTATAGTCAAAGATAGGAAGAAGCCAAATTGTATACTCGTCTGCTGCAATTTCATACTCATCTGGGACTAGTGGACTAGCACTATATATATGTGTGTATGTATACTTATTCATATGCTTATATTTATATAATAAATTGATATTCTGATAGGCTCACAGCCCATAGGTGCTAAAAAGCAGCATTTATTTCTGTCTCATAATAATATCTACACAAAGTATTTTTTCTGTTTCTTTAAAAAATGATTTTGCTAGTCATGAGCAGCAAGATTCATAATCACATTCTCAGCTATGCTTTCTGAGTTATTCATTGGTTGGACAAACTGATGTGTAGAGGCATATGGGGCAAAAAGTAAAGTTGTTATTTAGATTATTTTATTTCTCAAGCCTTTTTTCAATATTTAGAACATGCTTAGAAACATATGGAGTGTTTATTTATTAATATAAATTACTAAACCAAGAATAAATGTATGCTATGTATGAGTACATCCCTAAATCATATCCTGCTCTATATCACAAAAAGATAAAAAGGTGCAAGTAGATAGTTCAGTTTATGGTTTGAAGTCTCTAGCATCTAGGATATAACAAGATAAAGCTACACCAATAGTTATATTGTTTAAAAAATATAGATAATCCCTTTATTACCCATTTCCCAGTTTTGCATAACCAACACATTTATATTAATATACTTTTTACCTCTGTAATTACCTTGTATCTAAGCCTCTGCAGACTGCCCCCTTATTTCAGTTCTCGTGATAGACTTGCATTTTAGCCAATCAGTATTGACTCATACATAACTGCACAACTTTAAAAAAAGCAAATGGACAACATTATTGATGTATTTTGCAGCCCCCTCTTGTAAAGTTTTCACATGATGATTACAAATATTACCTGTTATGAGTTGACAGAGGTGAGGGTACTCAGTACCATAGGTTTAGCTTTCAACAAATAATACCAAGAGAACAAAGCAAATTTGATGATAAAGTTTAGTAGATTCAGGAGTAATTTGAGGAAGCACTTCTTTACAGAAAGAGTGATTGATTTATGGAATAAACTTCCTCAAGAAGTAGTAGCGACAAACACTGTGGGGGACTTTAAAAATGCATGGGACAAGCATAAGGCTATACTACAAACTAGATAAGTTTATACTGTTAGGCAATATTGGGCAGATTTGCTGGGCCTATGGCTCTTATCTGCCGTCAATATCTATGTTTCTATCTATGTTTCTATAAAAGTAAACTGGAAAATTATTTAAAATCGAATGCCCTTTCTGAATCATGAAGGTTTAATTTTGACTAGACTGTCCTTTTAACATATGAAACAAGCATTTTTTAGGGGAAATTACTGGCTACTAGATGTGTAGCAAACCTAGTATAAATGTGGTAACTCCAAATACAGATACTAAAATTAAACCCTTTATATAGCAACATCATTAAGTAGGATTAGATAACTAGTAATAAAGTGCTACCGCTAACCCCAGACATGCAGTTAAGAATTTGACTGATTTTACATAAAAACTAGACATGCATTTGTTTTCAGACAATTTCCATATGTGTTGCATTCATTTGAAACCAGTAAACTAGCAGCCCTTTAATGAAACATGAAATGAACAAATGCATGTAACAAAAAATGTAGTTCATTAATTCGTAAAAAGGTTTTCTGCAGATGGGAAACAATTTAGAAGTTCAAATTTACATTATTCAATGATGATTTAGTCCTTGTCAGTTCATTGATTCCTGTGTCATTTACACTTCACTTTAAAAAAATAAATCTTTGTGATGTTACTGGCTTGTGACAGTAGTACTAGCTACTTCTTTAACTTTAAGGTACTGTCCAGCTGCCCATCTGCTGCCCTTTTAATGTTCCCCAAATGAAAATGGATTTTTTTGTTAACAAAAAAAATCTGAATGACCCTTTAACAAATATTGGACAAAACAAATTGATGAACGATTCGTCTATACTAGTTTTTTTGTCTTTGCACAGGTCTAATGAAAAAACACTTATTGAAAAAGGTTTAGTTGGTGAGAGTTTGTACAATATTGTTCTGAACTTCTAATGATACAACTATATATCGGCTAGATTACGAGTTTTGCGTTAGAGGCTATGCGGTGCTAATGAGCAGTTTTGTCTCACCGCTCACTTACCTACATCGCTGGTATTACGTGTTTTTACAAACCCGTCATTAAAAGACAAGAAGTGAGCGTTGAGCAAAATTTTGCTCATTACCGCACTCCAATACCAGCGCTGCTTAAGTCAGCGGTGAGCTGGTCGTACGTGCTCGTACACGATTTCCCCATAGGAATCAACGGTGAGAGCCGGCTGAGAAAAAGTCTAACACCTGCAAAAAAGAAGCGTAAAACTCACCAACGCAGCCCCATTGATTCCTATTGGGAAATAAAATTTATGTCTACACCTAACACCCTAACATGAACCCCGAGTCTAAACACCCCTAATCTTACACTTATTAACCCCTAATATGCCGTCCCCGACATCGCCGACACCTGCATTATATTTATTAACCCCTAATATGCCGCTCCGGACACCGCCGCCACCTACATTATATTTATTAACCCCTAATCTGCCGCCCCCAATGTCGCCGCTACCTACCTACATTTATTAACCCCTAATCTGCCGCCCCAATGTCGCCGCCACTATACTAAATGTATTAACCCCTAAACCTAAGTCTAACCCTAACACCCGCTAACTTAAATATAATTTAAATAAATCTAAATAAAATTACTATAATTAACTACATTATTCCTATTTAAAACTAAATACTTACCTATAAAATAAACCCTAAGCTTGCTACAATATAACTAATAGTGATGTCCCGAACTGTTCGCCCGTGAACGGTTCCCTGCGAACATAGCTTGTTCGCGTTCGCCGCTGCGGGCGAACATATGCGATGTTCGATCCGCCCCCTATGTGTCATCATTGAGGAAACTTTGACCCTGTATGTCACAGCCTTCTGACACATTAGAGCCAATCAGCAGCAGACACTCCCTCACAGACCCTCCCAGCTCCTTGGCAGCAGCCATTTTAGACTCATTACAATCTTGCTTTCTTAGTGAGAGGAGCTTTAGGGCTAGATTTATTATAGCTGAGGCGTACAGGGGCGCGTATACGCGCCCCTGTACGCCTCAGCTCGTCTGTGGCTTGGCGAAATTACCCACAGGTATTTGGCATTACACACGAGCGCAATTTTGCGCTTGCGTGCAATCCCGCTCCCTGCCCGCGCACAGCCAATCACGGACTCGACCGAGGAGATTGAATTTCGCCAGTTTAGATGTGGCGAAGAGCGTTATCAGAGCGTTATCTGGTGACCGCTGCTTGATAAATCACGGCGAGCAAGTTCTTGTGAGAACTTGCTGCTGTAGGGCTGCCGTAGGGGCTTCATAAATCTAGCCCATAGTGTTGCTGCTGCTGACATAATAGGGAAATAGATAGCTAGGATAGTGTATTTAGTGTCCACTACAGTCCTGAAGGACTCATCTCATCTCTGCTGCAAGGACAGCACCCCAAAAAGCCCTTTTTAGGGCTATAACTTCAGTCATTTTTTTTTTTTCTTTGTATTTTTATTTGCATTTGCCTGGCTTTCAGCCTGTGTGTGAGGCTCACAGCATATACTGTGATTAGTGCCACCACTGATATCTGCTTAACATTAGTTTAAATTTAACCAACAAAAATGTGAAATTATTTTGCTAGTGTAATTTATTTTCATTTTCTATCAGGCCTGTGTGTTTCTGACTTACAGAGCATACTGTGGTTAATTGCTGCCCTACCTAGGCTAGCAGCCACGACTTATATGTGCTTAACCTTTTTTTAAATTAAAAAACAAAAAACTTTGAATCATTTTGCTAGTGTAATCTAATTTTATTTTCTATCAGGCCTGTGTGTTTCTGACTTACAGAGCATACTGTGGTTAATTGCTGCCCTACCTAGGCTAGCAGCCACGACTCATATGTGCTTAACCTTTTTTTAAATTAAAAAAAAAAATCTTTAAATCATTTTGCTAGTGTAATCTAATTTTATTTTCTATCAGGCCTGTGTGTTTCTGATTTACAGAGCATACTGTGGTTAGGGGGAGTAACAGGTTGTAGTAAACTGCTAAGAATAGTACTACTTAACACACCACGGGTCCCAGACTGCATGTCTTATTGTTATACTCTGTCAGGGAAATTATATATCTTTCAAATCTATCTATTTATCTATCAAATCGATCTAACTATCAAACCTATCTATCAAATGTATATTGCATCTATTGATCGATGTAATTCGTATCTATAGAATGTATATTACAACTTTTGATTGATGTAATTCATATCTATCAAATGTATATTGCATCTTTGGATCGATAACATTCGTATCTATCAAATGGATATTGCATCTATTGATCGATGTAATTCGTATCTATCAAATGTATATTGCATCTATTGATCTATGTAATTTGTATCGATCATATGTATATTGCATCGATTGAGCTATGTAATCTATGTATCTATCTATCAAATCTATCTATCTCGTGGTTGTGCAAATGGACTGTTTGCGGTTGTTTGCGGTGCGTTACACTTGGAGTTTGGTCTGTCACTGTGAAGCGGGCGTAACCCTTACACTACCTGATCGATACTACATCATAACTGATGTTTTAAAGCACGTTATTGCAAACAATTTAGGAATGTTAGGTAATTTAGGCCCTTTATGGGTTAAAAGCAGACTCTGCATCAACTATGTAATTTTCCATGGGAGTTTTTACATGGATCCCCCTCCAGCATGCCACAGTCCAGGTGTTAGTCCCCTTGAAACAACTTTTCGATCACTATTGTGGCCAGAAAGAGTCCTTGTAGGTTTTAAAGTTCGCCTGCCTATTGAAGTCAATGGCGGTTCGCCGGTTCGCGAACAATAGCGGAAGTTCGAGTCCGCCGTTCACGAACCGAAATTTTTAATTTCGCGACATCACTAATAACTAATAGTTACATTGTAGCTATCTTACGGCTAGATTTGGAGTTTTGTCGGTAACGACCCGAAAATCTAACGCCGGCTTTTTTCTGGCCGCACCATAAAAATAACTCTGGTATTGAGAGTCCACATAAAGGCTGCGTTAGGCTCCAAAAAAGGAGCGTAGAGCATATTTAACGCAGCTTCAACTCTCGATACCAGAGTTGCTTATGCAAGCGGCCAGCCTCAAAAACGTGCTCGTGCACGATTCTCCCATAGAAAACAATGGGGCTGTTTGAGCTGAAAAAAAACCTAACACCTGCAAAAAAGCCGCGTTCAGCTCCTAACGCAGCCCCATTGTTTGCTATGCGGAAACACTTCCTACGTCTGCACCAAACACTCTAACATGTACCCCGAGTCTAAACACCCCTAACCTTACACTTATTAAGCCCTAATCTGCCGCCCCCGCTATCGCTGACCCCTGCATATTATTTTTAACCCCTAATCTGCCGCTCCGTAAACCGCCGCTACTTACATTATCCCTATGTACCCCTAATCTGCTGCCCTAACATCGCCGACCCCTATATTATATTTATTAACCCCTAATCTGCCCCCCACAACGTCGCCTCCACCTGCCTACACTTATTAACCCCTAATCTGCCGAGCGGACCTGAGCGCTACTATAATAAAGTTATTAACCCCTAATCCACCTCACTAACCCTATAATAA
This sequence comes from Bombina bombina, assembly GCF_027579735.1. Classification (NCBI taxonomy): domain Eukaryota; kingdom Metazoa; phylum Chordata; class Amphibia; order Anura; family Bombinatoridae; genus Bombina; species Bombina bombina. The sequence continues at coordinate 727,799,060 of NC_069503.1, read as the reverse complement.
ATAGTATTAACCCCTAATCTGCCCTCCCTAACATCGCCGACACCTAACTTCAATTATTAACCCCTAATCTGCCGACTGGAGCTCACCGCTATTCTAATAAATGTATTAACCCCTAAAGCTAAGTCTAACCCTAACACTAACACCCCCCTAAGTTAAATATAATTTACATCTAACAAAATTAATTATCTCTTATTAAATAAATTATTCCTATTTAAAGCTAAATACTTACCTGTAAAATAAATCCTAATATAGCTACAATATAAATTATAATTATATTATAGCTATTTTAGGATTAATATTTATTTGACAGGCAACTTTGTAATTATTTTAACCAGGTACAATAGCTATTAAATAGTTAATAACTATTTAATAGTTACCTAGTTAAAATAATTACAAAATTACCTGTAAAATAAATCCTAACCTAAGTTACAATTAAACCTAACACTATACTATCATTAAATTAATTAAATAAAATACCTACAATTACCTACAATTAAACCTAACACTACACTATCAATAAACATCCTCTTCTCCCGACGCCTACTAGCCGAATGACGGTTCCTTTAAGGGACGTCATCCAAGATGGCGTCCCTCGAATTCCGATTGGCTGATAGGATTCTATCAGCCAATCGGAATTAAGGTAGGAATATTCTGATTGGCTGATGGAATCAGCCAATCAGAATCAAGTTCAATCCGATTGGCTGATCCAATCAGCCAATCAGATTGAGCTCGCATTCTATTGGCTGTTCCGATCAGCCATCTTGATGACGTCCCTTAAAGGAACCGTCATTCGGCTAGTAGGCGTCGGGAGAAGAGGATGTTCCGCGTCGGATGGAAGATGATGGCTCCCGAAGAAAGAAGATTGAAGATGCCGTTGATAGAAGACTTCATCCGGATCATGGACCTCTTCAGCTCCCGCTTGGATGAAGACTTCATCCGGATCATGGACCTCTTCAGCTCCCGCTTGGATGAAGACTTCAGCCGGATCATGGACCTCTTCAGCCCCCCGCTTGGGCTTGGATCAGGACATCGGAGCTCTTCAGGACGGATCGGTGAACCTGGTATGGTGAAGATAAGGTAGGAAGATCTTCAGGGGCTTCGTGTTAGGTTTATTTAAGGGGGGTTTGGGTTAGATTAGGGGTATGTGGGTGGTGGGTTGTAATGTTGGGGGGGGGGTATTGTATGTTTTTTTTTTTCAGGCAAAAGAGCTGAACTTCTTGGGGCATGCCCCGCAAAGGGCCCTGTTCAGGGCTGGTAAGGTAAAAGAGCTTTGAACTTTAGTAATTTAGAATAGGGTAGGGCATTTTTTATTTTGGGGGTCTTTGTTATTTTATTAGGGGGCTTAGAGTAGGTGTAATTAGTTTAAAATTGTTGTAATATTTTTCTTATGTTTGTAAATATTTTTTTTTTTTGTAACTTAGTTCTTTTTTATTTTTTGTACTTTAGTTAGTTTATTTCATTGTAGTTATTTGTAGGAATTGTATTTAATTTATTTATTGATAGTGTAGTGTTAGGTTTAATTGTAGGTAATTGTAGGTATTTTATTTAATTAATTTAATGATAGTATAGTGTTAGGTTTAATTGTAACTTAGGTTAGGATTTATTTTACAGGTAATTTTGTAATTATTTTAACTAGGTAACTATTAAATAGTTATTAACTATTTAATAGCTATTGTACATGGTTAAAATAATTACAAAGTTGCCTGTCAAATAAATATTAATCCTAAAATAGCTATAATATAATTATAATTTATATTGTAGCTATATTAGGATTTATTTTACAGGTAAGTATTTAGCTTTAAATAGGAATAATTTATTTAATAAGAGATAATTAATTTCGTTAGATGTAAATTATATTTAATTTAGGGGGGTGTTAGTGTTAGGGTTAGACTTAGCTTTAGGGGTTAATACATTTATTAGAATAGCGGTGAGCTCCAGTCGGCAGATTAGGGGTTAATAATTGAAGTTAGGTGTCAGCGATGTTAGGGAGGGCAGATTAGGGGTTAATACTATTTATTATAGGGTTAGTGAGGCGGATTAGGGGTTAATAACTTTATTATAGTAGCGCAGATTAGGGGTTAATAAGTGTAGGCAGGTGGAGGCGACGTTGAGGTGGGTAGATTAGGGGTTAATAAATATAATATAGGGGTCGGCGGTGTTAGGGGCAGCAGATTAGGGGTACATAAGGATAACGTAGGTGGCGGCGCTTTGCGGTCGGCAGATTAGGGGTTAATAAGTGTAGGTAGGTGGAGGCGACGTTGTTGGGGGCAGGTTAGGGGTTAATAAATATAATACAGGGGTCGGCGGTGTTAGGGGCAGCAGATTAGGGGTACATAAGTATAACGTAGGTGGTGGTCGGCAGATTAGGGGTTAAAAAATTTAATCGAGTGGCTGCGATGTGGGGGGACCTCGGTTTAGGGGTACATAGGTAGTTTATGGGTGTTAGTGTACTTTAGAGCACAGTAGTTAAGAGCTTTATAAACCGGCGTTAGCCCAGAAAGCTCTTAACTACTGACTTTTTTCCTGCGGCTGGAGTTTTGTCGTTAGATGTCTAACACTCACTTCAGAAACGACACTAAATACCGGAGTTAGAAAGATCCCATTGAAAAGATAGGATATGCAATTGACGTAAGGGGATCTGCGGTATGGAAAAGTCGCGGCTGAAAAGTGAGCGTTTTGAGTGACTCCAAATACCGGAGTTAGCCTAAAACCAGCGTTAGGAGCCTCTAACGCTGGTTTTCACGGCTAACGCCAAACTCCAAATCTAGGCCTTAGGGTTTAATTTTATTTTACAGGCAAGTTTGTATTTATTTTAACTAGGTACAATAGTTATTAAATAGTTATTAACTATTTAATAACTACCTAGCTAAAATAATACGAAAGTACCTGTAAAATAAAACCTGACCTATGTTACAATAACACCTAACACTACACTAAAATACAATAAATTTACTAAATTAAATACAATTACCTAAGTTAAATTAAATTAGCTAAAGTACAAAGAAAACCAAACACTAAATTACAGAAAGTAATAAACAAATTACAGATATTTAAATGAATTACACCTAATCTAATAGCCCTATCAAAATAAAATAAAGCCCCCTAAAAATAAAAAATAAACCCTAGCCTAAACTAAACTACCAATAGCCCTTAATAGGGCCTTTTGCGGGGCATTGCCCCAAAGTAATCAGCTCTTTTACCTGTAAAAAAAAATACAAACAACCCCCCCAACAGTAAAACCCACCACCCACACAACCAACACCCCAAATAAAATACTATCTAAAAAAACCTAAGCTCCCCATTGCCCTGAAAAGGGCATTTGGATGGGCATTGCCCTTAAAAGGGGAGTTAGCTTTTTTGCAGGCCCAAACCCTAACCTAAAAATAAAACCCACCCAATACACCTTTAAAAAAATCTAACACTAACCCCATGAAGATCGACTTACAGTTCTGAAGACCGGACATCCATCCTCAAGGAAGCGGCAGAAGTCTTCATCCAACTGGGCCGAAGTCCTCAACGAAGCTGGGAGAAGTCTTCATCCAAGCCGGGCAAAGTGGTCCTCCAGACGGGCAGAAGTCTTCATCCAGACGGCATCTTCTATCTTCATCCATCCGACGAGGAGCGGGTCCATCATCAAGACATCCGAGCGGAGCATCCTCTTCATCCGACCACTACCCGATGAATGAAGGTTCCTTTAAGTGACGTCATCCAAGATGGCGTCCCTTAGATTCCGATTGGCTGATAGAATGCATGCCCATCCAAATGCCCTTTTCAGGACAATGGGGAGCTTAGGTTTTTTTAAATAGTATTTTATTTGGGGGGTTGTTTGTGTGGGTGGTGGGTTTTACTGTTGGGGGGGTTGTTTGTAATTTTTTTTACAGGTAAAGAGCGGATTACTTTGGGGCAATGCCCCGCAAAAGGCCCTTTTAAGGGCTATTGGTAATTTAGTTTAGGATAGGGTTTTTTTTTATTTTGGGGGGGCTTTTTTTATTTTGATAGGGCTATTAGATTAGGTGTAATTAGTTTAAATATCTGTAATTTGTTTATTATTTTCTGTAATTTAGTGGGGTTTTTTTTTGTACTTTAGCTAATTTAATTTAGGTAATTGTATTTAATTTAGTAAATTTATTTAATTGTCGTGTAGTGTTAGGTGTTATTGTAACTTAGGTTAGGTTTTATTTTACAGATAAATTTGTATTTATTTTAGCTGGGTAGTTAGTAAATAGTTAATAACTATTTAGTAACTATTCTACCCAGTTAAAATAAATACAAACTTGCCTGTAAAATAAAAATAAACCCTAAGCTAGCTACAATGTAACTATTAGTTATATTGTAGCTAGCTTAGGGTTTATTTATAGCTAAGTATTTAGTTTTAAATAGGAATAATGTAGTTAATTATAGTAATTTTATTTAGATTTATTGTAATTATATTTAAGTTAGGGGGTGTTAGGGTTAGACTTAGGTTTAGGGGTTAATACATTTAGTATAGTGGCGGCGACGTTGGGGGCGGCAGATTAGGGGTTAATAAGTGTAGGTAGGTCGCGACGACATTGGGGGCGGCAGATTAGGGGTTAATAAATATAATGTAGGTGTCAGCGATGTTGGGGGCAGAAGATTAGGGGTTCATAAATATAATGTAGGTGGCGGTGGTGTCCGGAGCGGCAGATTAGGGGTTAAAAATTTTAGTTTAGTGTTTGCGATGCGGGAGGGCCTCGGTTTAGGGGTTAATAGGTAGTTTATGGGTGTTAGTGTACTTTTTAGCACTTTAGTTATGAGTTTTATGTTACAGCGTTGTACCATAAAACTCTTAACTACTGACTTTTAAATGCGTTAGGACTCTTGACAGGGTAGAGTGTACCACTCACTTTTTGGCCTCCCAGGACAGACTCGTAATACCGGCGCTATGGAAGTCCCATAGAAAAAAGACTTTACAAAGTTTACGTAAGTCTTTTTGCGGTAAGCCCAAAGAAGTGTGAAGTGCCCCTAAACCTTCAAGACTCGTAATAGCAGCGGTAGTGAAAAAGCAGCGTTAGGACCTGTTAACGCTGCTTTTTCAGCCTAACGCACAACTCGTAATCTAGTCGTAAATTACTTATGCTGCATTTGCAAAAATAATTTGCTTAAAGTTCTGCAAATGAGGGAGGGGGTCTTTTGGTAGATGCAGAAATCTATATAAGACACACAGAATATAATTTATTTTGGTATTTATGAAACAATGACATCTGCGTAGTGGTGCAATGGATTCTGTTCTCTCTTTTCAATCTATTCCATTATAATTAGATATAATTTTTTGGTTGTGACTGATTATTATAGATAACTTGCTGGATGTGAGTGAATATAGCATTATGTGCCATCCGTGCTAGTTATAAATTAAATTACAAATTGTAAACTGACTATAACAGGTTCTGCTAAACAATTTCTTTGTAAATAGTAAACTTAACTTACGGCTAGATTACGAGTTGTGCGTTAAGGTAAAAAAGCAGCGTTAACAGGTCCTAACGCTGCTTTTTTACGCCCACTGCTATTACGAGTCTTGCAGGTATAGGTGTACCGCACACATTTTTGGCCTTAACGCAAACCAATTTACATAAATTTCGTAAAGGCTTTTTTCTATGGGACTTCCATAGCGCCGGTATTACGAGTCTGCCTGGAAGGCCAAAAAGTGAGCGGTACAGCCTCTACCACCAAGATTCCTAACGCATTCTAAAGTCAGTAGTTATGAGTTTTACGCTACAAAGCTGTACCATAAAACTCATAACTACAGTGCTAAAAAGTACACTAACACCCATAAACTACCTATTAACCCCTAAACCAAGGCCCTCCCTCATCGCAAGCACTATAATAAAAATTTTAACCCCTAATCTGCCCCTCCGGACATCGCCGCCACTAGAATAAACATATTAACCCCTAAACCGCCACACTCCCGCCTCGCAAACACTAGTTAAATATTATTAACCCCTAATATGCCGTCCCTAACATGGCCGCCACCTACCTACATTTATTAACCCCTAATCTGCCGCACCCAACGTCGCCGCCACTATATTATATTTATTAACCCCTAAATCTAAGTATAACACTAACACCCCCTAACTTAAATACACTTAAAATAAATATAAAGAAAAATTCCTATCCTTAACTAAATAATTCCTATTTAAAACTAAATACTTACCTATAAAATAAACCCTAGGCTAGCTAAAATATAACTAATAGTTACATTGTATCTACCTTAGGGTTTATTTTTATTTTACAGACAAGCTTGTATTTATTTTAACTAGGTAGAATAGTTACTAAATAGTTATTAACTATTTAATAACTGCCTAGCTAAAATAAACACAAATTTACCTGTAAAATAAAACCTAACCTATGTTACAATAACACCTAACACTACACTACAGTTAAATAAATTCCCTACATTAAATACAATTAAATAAATTAAATATAATTAGCTAAATTACAAAAAAATCAAACACTAAATTACAGAAAATAAAAAACAAATTACAAGATCTTAAACTAATTACACCTAATCTAATAGCCCTATCAAAATAAAAAAGCCCCCCCCAAAATAATAAAAAACCCTAGCCTAAACTAAACTACCAATAGCCCTTAAAAGGGCCTTTTGCGGGGCATTGTCCCAAAGAAATCAGCTCTTTTACCTGAAAAAGAAATACAAACAACACCCCCCAACAGTAAAACCCACCACCCACACAACCAACCCCCCATATAAAAACCTAACTAAAAAACCTAAGCTCCCCATTGCCCTGAAAAGGGCATTTGGATGGGCATTGCCCTTAAAAGGGCATTTAGCTCTTTTGCTGCCCAAAGCCCTAACCTAAAAATAAAACCCACCCAATACACCCTTAAAAAATCCTAACACTAACCCCCAAAGATTCACTTACCGGGAGAAGTCCTCAACGAAGCCGGCAGAAGTGGTCCTCCAGACGGGCAGAAGTGGTCCTCCAGACGGGCAGAAGTGGTCCTCCAGATGGGCAGAAGTCTTCATCCAGACGGCATCTTCTATCTTCATCCATCCGGCGAGGAGCGGGTCCATCTTCAAGACATCCGGCACAGAGCATCCTCTTCCAACGGCGTCTTCTTGATGAATGAAGGTACCTTTAAGTAACGACATCCAAGATGACGTCCCTTAGATTCCAATTGGCTGATAGAATTCTATCAGCCAATCGGAATTAAGGTTGAAAAAATCCTATTGTATTAAACTTCAATCCTATTGGCTGATCCAATCACGGATCGGTGATACCCGGCTGGTTGAATACAAGGTAGGGAGATCTTCAGGAGCTTAGTGTTAGGTTTTTTAAGGGGGGTTTGGGTGGGTTAGATTAGGGGTATGTGGGTGGTGGGTTGTAATGTTGGGGGGGGTATTGTATGTTTTTTTTTACAGGCAAAAGAGCTGATTTCTTTGGGGCATGCCCCGTAAAAAGCCCTTTTAAGGGCTGGTAAGGTAATAGAGCTGTTAACTTTTTATTTTATAATAGGGTAGGGCATTTTTTTTATTTTGGGGGGCTTTGTTATTTTTTTAGGGGGCTTAGAGTAGGTGTAATTAGTTTAAAATTCTTGTAATCTTATTTTTTTTTGGAATTTAGTGTTTGTTTGTTTTTGTAATTTAGTGGGTTTTTTTTTTGTAATTTAGGGTTAGGGTTAGACTTAGCTTTAGGGGTTAATACATTTATTATAGTAGCGGTGAGGTCCGGTCGGCAGATTAGGGGTTAATACTTGAAGTTAGGTGTCACCAATGTTAGGGAGGGCAGATTAGGGGTTAATAAAATTTATTATAGGGTTTGCGGGGCGGGAGTGAGGCGGTTTAGGGGTTAATACATTTATTATAGTGGTGGCGAGATCCGGTCGGAAGATTAGGGGTTAATAAGTGTAGGTAAGGTAGCAGCGACGTTGGGGGGGGGCAGATTAGGGGTTAATAAATATAATGTAGGTGTCGGCGACATTGGGGGCAGCAGATTAGGGGTTCATAGGGATAACGTAGGTTGCGGCGGTGTCCGGAGCGACAGATTAGGGGTTAATAATATAATGCAGGTGTCAGCGATAGCGGGGGCGGCAGATTAGGCGTTAATAAGTGTAAGGTTAGGGGTGTTTAGACTCGGGGTTCATGTTAGGGTGTTAGGTGTAGACTTAGAAAGTGTTTTCCCATAGGAAACAATGGGGCTGCGTTAGGAGCTGAACGCTGCTTTTTTGCAGGTGTTAGGTTTTTTTTCAGCTCAAACTGCCCCATTGTTTCCTATGGGGGAATCGTGCACGAGCACGTTTTTCAAGGTGGCCGCTACCGTAAGCAACGCTGGTATTGAGAGTTGAAGTGGCGGTAAATTATGCTCTACGCTCCCTTTTTGGAGCCTAACGCAGCCCTTCAGAGAACTCTAAATACCAGCGTTATTTAAAAGGTGTGGGGGGAAAAAAACACGCCTAGCTAACGCACCCCTTTGGCCGCAAAACTCTAAATCTAGCCGTAAATTACAGAAAATTAAAAAAAATTACAAGAAATTTAAACTAATTACACCTAATCTAAGCCCCCTAATAAAATAAAAAAGCCGCCCAAAATAATAAAATTCCCTACCCTATATTAAATTACAAATAGCCCTTAAAAGGGCTTTTTGCAGGGCATTGCCCCAAAGTAATCAGCTCTTTTACCTGTAAAAAAAGAAATACAACCCCCCCAACATTAAAACCCACCACCCACACACCCAACCTTACTCTAAAACCCACCCAATCTCCCCTTAAAAAACCCTAACACTAACCCCTTGAAGATCACCCTACCTTGAGCCGTCTTCAACCAGCCGGGCAGAAGTCTTCATCCGATCCGGGCAGAAGAGGTCCTCCAGCCGGGCAGAAGTCTTCATCCAAGCGGCATCTTCTATCTTCTTCCATCCGACGAGGAGCGGCTCCATCTTGAAGACATCCGACGCGGAGCATCCTTCCTGGCCGACGACTAACCGACGAATGAAGGTTCCTTTAAATGACGTCATCCAAGATGGTGTCCCTTCAATTCCGATTGGCTGATAGAATTCTATCAGCCAATCGGAATTAAAGGGACACTCAGGTTAAATTAAATTTTCATGATTCAGATACAGCATGTAATTTTAAACAACTTTCCAATTTACTTCTATTAAAAAAAATGTGCACAGTCTTTTATATTTACAATTTTTGAATCACCAGATCCTTCTGAGCATGTGCAAGAATTCACAAACTATACGTATATGCATTTGTGATTGGCTGATTGCTATCACATGGTACAAGGGGAGTGGAAATATACATAACTTTGAAATTTGTTATAAAAAAATCTACTACTCATTTGAAGTTCAGACTAAGTGCTATTGCATTGTCTTGTTATCTTGCATTTGTTGATTATGCAAATCTAATGTGTTGACTGGTCCTTTAAGGTAGGAAAAATCATATTGGCTGATGCAATCAGCCAATAGGATTGAGCTTGCATTCTATTGGCTGATTGGAACAGCCAATAGAATGCGAGGTCAATCCTATTGGCTGATTGGATCAGCCAATCGGATTGAACTTCAATCCAATTGGCTGATTGCATCAGCCAATAGGATTTTTCCTACCTTAATTCCGATTGGCTGATAGAATTCTATCAGCCAATCGGAATTGAAGGGACGCCATCTTGGATGACGTCATTTAAAGGAACCTTCATTCGTCAGTTAGTCGTTGGCCAGGAAGGATGCTCCGCGTCGGATGTCTTCAAGATGGAGCCGCTCCTCGTCGGATGGAAGAAGATAGAAGATGCCGCTTGGATGAAGACTTTTGCCCGGCTGGAGGACCTCTTCTGCCCAGATCGGATGAAGACTTCTGCCCGGCTGGGTGAAGACGGCTCAGGTAGGTTGATCTTCAAGGGGTTAGTGTTAGTTTTTTTTAAGGGGGGATTGGGTGGGTTTTAGAGTAAGGTTGGGTGTGTGGGGGGTGGATTTTAATGTTGGGGGGTTGTATTTCTTTTTTTACCGGTAAAAGAGCTGATTACTTTGGGGCAATGCCCCGCAAAAAGCCCTTTTAAGGGCTATTTGTAATTTAGTATAGGGTAGGGAATTTTATTATTTTGGGCGGCTTTTTTATTTTATTAGGGGGCTGAGATTAGGTGTAATTAGTTTAAACTTCTAGTAATTTTTTTTAATTTTCTGTAATTTAGTGTTTGGGTTTTTTTGTACTTTAGTTTATGTTATTTAATTGTATTTAATTTTAGGTAATTGTAGTTAATTAATTTCATTTATTTAATGACAGTGTAGTGTTAGATGTAATTGTAACTTAGGTTAAGATTTATTTTACAGGTAAATTTGTATTTATTTTAACTAGGTAGCTATTAAATAGTTATTAACTATTTAATAACTATTATACCTAGTTAAAATAAATACAAAGTTGCCTGTAAAATAAAAATAAATCCTAAAATAGCTACAATGTAATTATTAATTATATTGTAGCTATCTTAGGGTTTATTTTATAGGTAAGTATTTAGTTTTAAATAGGAATAATTTAGTTAATAATAGTACATTTATTTAGATTTATTTAAATAATATTTAAGTTAGGGGGGTGTTAAGGTTAGACTTAGGTTTAGGGGTTAATAACTTTATTATAGTGGCGGCGACGTTGGCGGTGGCAGATTAGGGGTTAATACATTTAATAGGCTATGTGGGCTATGGCGGTTTAGGAGTTAATACTTGATTAGGTTAATTTTGTTGTGGGCTATGGCGGTTTAGGGGTTAATAATTTAGTTATTACTTGCGGTGTGGCGGATATAGGGGTTAATAGTTTAATTAGGCTTATTGCGTTGTGGGGGGTTGTGGATCTAGGGGTTAATACATTTATTATTAGTAATAAGTCCTCAACGAAGCCGGCAGAAGTGGTCCTCCAGACGGGCAGAAGTGGTCCTCCAGATCGACAGAAGTCTTCATCCAGACGGCATCTTCTATCTTCATCCATCCGGCGAGGAGCGGGTCCATCTTCAAGACATCCGGCGCAGAGCATCCTCTTCCAACGGCGTCTTCTTGATGAATGAAGGTACCTTTAAGTGACGACATCCAAGATGGCGTCCCTTAGATTCCAATTGGCTGATAGAATTCTATCAGCCAATCGGAATTAAGGTTGAAAAAATCCTATTGGATTAAACTTCAATCCTATTGGCTGATCCAATCACGGATCGGTGACACCCGGCTGGTTGAATACAAGGTAGGGAGATCTTCAGGAGCTTAGTGTTAGGTTTTTTAAGGGGGGTTTGGGTGGGTTAGATTAGGGGTATGTGGGTGGTGGGTTGTAATGTTGGGGGGGTATTGTATGTTTTTTTTTACAGGCAAAAGAGCTGATTTCTTTGGGGCATGCCCCGCAAAAAGCCCTTTTAAGGGCTGGTAAGGTAATAGAGCTGTTAACTTTTTATTTTATAATAGGGTAGGGCATTTTTTTTATTTTGGGGGCTTTGTTATTTTTTTAGGGGGCTTAGAGTAGGTGTAATTAGTTTAAAATTCTTGTAATCTTATTTTTTTTTGGAATTTAGTGTTTGTTTTTTTTGGTAATTTAGTGGGTTTTTTTTTTGTAATTTAGGGTTAGGGTTAGACTTAGCTTTAGGGGTTAATACATTTATTATAGTAGCGGTGAGGTCCGGTCGGCAGATTAGGGGTTAATACTTGAAGTTAGGTGTCACCAATGTTAGGGAGGGCAGATTAGGGGTTAATAAAATTTATTATAGGGTTTGCGGGGCGGGAGTGAGGCGGTTTAGGGGTTAATACATTTATTATAGTGGCGGCGAGGTCTGGTCAGAAGATTAGGGGTTAATAAGTGTAGGTAAGGTAGCAGCGACATTGGGGGGGCAGATTAGGGGTTAATAAATATAATGTAGGTGTCGGCGACATTGGGGGCAGCAGATTAGGGGTTCATAGGGATAACGTAGGTTGCGGCGGTGTCCGGAGCGACAGATTAGGGGTTAATAATATAATGCAGGTGTCAGCGATAGCGGGAGCGGCAGATTAGGGGTTAATAAGTGTAAGGTTAGGGGTGTTTAGACTCGGGGTTCATGTTAGGGTGTTAGGTGTAGACTTAGAAAGTTTTTTTCCATAGGAAACAATGGGGCTGCGTTAGGAGCTGAACGCTGCTTTTTTGCAGGTGTTAGGTTTTTTTTCAGCTCAAACTGCCCCATTGTTTCCTATGGGGGAATCGTGCATGAGCACGTTTTTCAAGGTGGCCGCTACCGTAAGCAACGCTGGTATTGAGAGTTGAAGTGGCGGTAAATTATGCTCTACGCTCCCTTTTTGGAGCCTAACGCAGCCCTTCAGAGAACTCTAAATACCAGCGTTATTTAAAAGGTGTGGGGGGAAAAAAACACGCCTAGCTAACGCACCCCTTTGGCCGCAAAACTCTAAATCTAGCCGTAAATTACAGAAAATAAAAAAAAAATTACAAGAAGTTTAAACTAATTACACCTAATCTAAGCCCCCTAATAAAATAAAAAAACCGCCCAAAATAATAAAATTCCCTACCCTATACTAAATTACAATTAGCCCTTAAAAGGGCTTTTTGCGGGGCATTGCCCCAAAGTAATCAGCTCTTTTACCTGTTAAAAAAGAAATACAACCCCCCCAACATTAAAACCCACCAGCCACACACCCAACCTTACTCTAAAACCCACCCAATCTCCCCTTAAAAAAACCTAACACTAACCCCTTGAAGATCAACCTACCTGAGCCGTCTTCACCCAGCCGGGCAGAAGTCTTCATCCGATCTGGGCAGAAGAGGTCCTCCAGCCGGGCAGAAGTCTTCATCCAAGAGGCATCTTCTATCTTCTTCCATCCGACGAGGAGCGGCTCCATCTTGAAGACATCCGACGCGGAGCATCCTTCCTGGCCGACGACTAACCGACGAATGAAGGTTCCTTTAAATGACGTCATCCAAGATGGCGTCCCTTCAATTCCGATTGGCTGATAGAATTCTATCAGCCAATCGGAATTAAGGTAGGAAAAATCATATTGGCTGATGCAATCAGCCAATAGGATTGAGCTTGCATTCTATTGGCTGATTGGAAGGTTAATTTTGTTGTGGGCTATGGCGGTTTAGGGGTTAATAATTTAGTTATTACTTGCAGTGTGGGTTTGATGGCGGATATAGGGGTTAATAGTTTAATTAGGCTTATTGCGTTGTGGGGGGTTGTGGGTCTAGGGGTTAATACATTTATTATTAGTAATAAGTCCTCAACGAAGCCGGCAGAAGTGGTCCTCCAGACGGGCAGAAGTGGTCCTCCAGATGGGCAGAAGTCTTCATCCAGACGGCATCTTCTATCTTCATCCATCCGGCGAGGAGCGGGTCCATCTTCAAGACATCCGGCGCAGAGCATCCTCTTCCAACGGCGTCTTCTTGATGAATGAAGGTACCTTTAAGTGACGACATCCAAGATGGCGTCCCTTAGATTCCAATTGGCTGATAGAATTCTATCAGCCAATCGGAATTAAGGTTGAAAAAATCCTATTGGATTAAACTTCAATCCTATTGGCTGATCCAATCACGGATCGGTGATACCCGGCTGGTTGAATACAAGGTAGGGAGATCTTCAGGAGCTTAGTGTTAGGTTTTTTAAGGGGGGTTTGGGTGGGTTAGATTAGGGGTATGTGGGTGGTGGGTTGTAATGTTGGGGGGGTATTGTATGTTTTTTTTTACAGGCAAAAGAGCTGATTTCTTTGGGGCATGCCCCGCAAAAAGCCCTTTTAAGGGCTGGTAAGGTAATAGAGCTGTTAACTTTTTATTTTATAATAGGGTAGGGCATTTTTTTATTTTGGGGGGCTTTGTTATTTTTTTAGGGGGCTTAGAGTAGGTGTAATTAGTTTAAAATTCTTGTAATCTTATTTTTTTTTGGAATTTAGTGTTTGTTTTTTTTGGTAATTTAGTGGTTTTTTTTTTTGTAATTTAGGGTTAGGGTTAGACTTAGCTTTAGGGGTTAATACATTTATTATAGTAGCGGTGAGGTCCGGTCGGCAGATTAGGGGTTAATACTTGAAGTTAGGTGTCACCAATGTTAGGGAGGGCAGATTAGGGGTTAATAAAATTTATTATAGGGTTTGCGGGGCGGGAGTGAGGCGGTTTAGGGGTTAATACATTTATTATAGTGGCGGCGAGGTCTGGTCAGAAGATTAGGGGTTAATAAGTGTAGGTAAGGTAGCAGCGACATTGGGGGGGCAGATTAGGGGTTAATAAATATAATGTAGGTGTCGGCGACATTGGGAGCAGCAGATTAGGGGTTCATAGGGATAACGTAGGTTGCGGCGGTGTCCGGAGCGACAGATTAGGGGTTAATAATATAATGCAGGTGTCAGCGATAGCGGGGGCGGCAGATTAGGGGTTAATAAGTGTAAGGTTAGGGGTGTTTAGACTCGGGGTTCATGTTAGGGTGTTAGGTGTAGACTTAGAAAGTTTTTTTCCATAGGAAACAATGGGGCTGCGTTAGGAGCTGAACGCTGCTTTTTTGCAGGTGTTAGGTTTTTTTTCAGCTCAAACTGCCCCATTGTTTCCTATGGGGGAATCGTGCATGAGCACGTTTTTCAAGGTGGCCGCTACCGTAAGCAACGCTGGTATTGAGAGTTGAAGTGGCGGTAAATTATGCTCTACGCTCCCTTTTTGGAGCCTAACGCAGCCCTTCAGAGAACTCTAAATACCAGCGTTATTTAAAAGGTGTGGGGGGAAAAAAACACGCCTAGCTAATGCACCCCTTTGGCCGCAAAACTCTAAATCTAGCCGTAAATTACAGAAAATAAAAAAAAATTACAAGAAGTTTAAACTAATTACACCTAATCTAAGCCCCCTAATAAAATAAAAAAGCCGCCCAAAATAATAAAATTCCCTACCCTATACTAAATTACAAATAGCCCTTAAAAGGGCTTTTTGCGGGGCATTGCCCCAAAGTAATCAGCTCTTTTACCTGTAAAAAAAGAAATACAACCCCCCCAACATTAAAACCCACCACCCACACACCCAACCTTACTCTAAAACCCACCCAATCTCCCCTTAAAAAAACCTAACACTAACCCCTTGAAGATCAACCTACCTGAGCCGTCTTCACCCAGCCGGGCAGAAGTCTTCATCCGATCTGGGCAGAAGAGGTCCTCCAGCCGGGCAGAAGTCTTCATCCAAGCGGCATCTTCTATCTTCTTCCATCCGACGAGGAGCGGCTCCATCTTGAAGACATCCGACGCGGAGCATCCTTCCTGGCCGACGACTAACCGACGAATGAAGGTTCCTTTAAATGACGTCATCCAAGATGGCGTCCCTTCAATTCCGATTGGCTGATAGAATTCTATCAGCCAATCGGAATTAAGGTAGGAAAAATCATATTGGCTGATGCAATCAGCCAATAGGATTGAGCTTGCATTCTATTGGCTGATTGGAACAGCCAATAGAATGCGAGGTCAATCCTATTGGCTGATTGGATCAGCCAATCGGATTGAACTTCAATCCGATTGGCTGATTGCATCAGCCAATAGGATTTTTCCTACCTTAATTCCGATTGGCTGATAGATCAGCCAATCGGAATTGAAGGGACGCCATCTTGGATGACGTCATTTAAAGGAACCTTCATTCGTCAGTTAGTCGTCGGCCAGGAAGGATGCTCCGCGTCGGATGTCTTCAAGATGGAGCCGCTCCTCGTCGGATGGAAGAAGATAGAAGATGCCGCTTGGATGAAGACTTCTGCCCGGCTGGAGGACCTCTTCTGCCCAGATCGGATGAAGACTTCTGCCCGGCTGGGTGAAGACGGCTCAGGTAGGTTGATCTTCAAGGGGTTAGTGTTAGGTTTTTTTAAGGGGGGATTGGGTGGGTTTTAGAGTAAGGTTGGATGTGTGGGGGGTGGATTTTAATGTTGGGGGGTTGTATTTCTTTTTTTACAGGTAAAAGAGCTGATTACTTTGGGGCAATGCCCCGCAAAAAGCCCTTTTAAGGGCTATTTGTAATTTAGTATAGGGTAGGGAATTTTATTATTTTGGGCGGCTTTTTTATTTTATTAGGGGGCTGAGATTAGGTGTAATTAGTTTAAACTTCTAGTAAATTTTTTTTATTTTCTGTAATTTAGTGTTTGGGTTTTTTTGTACTTTAGTTTATGTTATTTAATTGTATTTAATTTTAGGTAATTGTAGTTAATTAATTTCATTTATTTAATGACAGTGTAGTGTTAGGTGTAATTGTAAATTAGGTTAAGATTTATTTTACAGGTAAATTTGTATTTGCGGATATAGGGGTTTTACCTGTCAGGCTTATTTTTGGGAGGCGTGTTAGACTTTTACGGGAGATTTGTTATTTTATTTACTTTTCTTAGGCGCCGGCACTTTCTAAAGTGCCGTAAGTCACTAGCGACTCCAGAAATTTGTATTTACGCTCATTTCTGGACATCGCTAGTTTATCCGACTTACGGCACTTTATGAACTGCCGGCGGGGTTTATGTAATACCCCGATGTGCAAGGTGAAATTACGGGCGGCGCAGGTTCCCACGCTTGCACCGAAACGTGCGTTGTATATTTGATCGCGCCCCTAGTGTTCTACCTTCCTTCTTGAAAAGCCTCCAGCATATGTTTATCTTCTTTGCTAAGCTCCTGCCCAGATAAAGCAATGACTGGGGGTTAGAGATCTGGATCCTGCAGAGAGTACTTCAGCCTCTGCGGGCGGGGACAGTGGAAAAGATATAAATAAAGGAAAAACATGCAAAATAAATATGAAGACATATTGCAAAGTATGTTGTGGTTTTGTTTCTTTAATATTCATAATACAATGTTTTATAGGAAATTCAGTTTTGAGTTTGGCAAGGACTCATGTCCCTTATGATGTTTAACAGATACAGAGATACAACACAGATCTCCTGCTTCAGTTATGTTAGAAAAAACATTTTCTAAAAAACTGTTTCTATTTAAAGCTATCATTGGCATTCCACCCACCATGCCCTCTCAATTATTTATTAGATCATCTTAAAATGAGGCATACAAAAAGTGTAGGAGGGTATACAATAACCCTATGCATACGTGTGTCGTGTGGCTCCCCATACTTGATTACAGTATACTGAGTCACTGCTAAACCCCACCTCTTCTTAAAGGGTTACTAACTTTTACCATTTCTATCAAAAACCAAACCCACATTTCAAGACCTCTAGATAAACTATATTAAACTGAACTCCTTTGATCCAGAAACAAAGCTGCATAACTGCATATAATAAACTTTTATTATTTGCCGATGACGTAACGTAATCCAGCCCTCCAATATGGGCAGTACTTGTGCCTAACCACTCACCTATCAGATTTTACTTTTTTGGATAAAATTAAATTGCGATTGAGTAGAACTGCGCATGCGCACTTTAATGCTTTCAATTGCGCATGCGTGAACTCTTCCTATCAACCCGAAATTACACATAAAGCAATAACATTCACGCTTGCGTATTTGTCCCCAAAAATCCATCAGATCGGTTATCCAGGATTTTTATATGGAATAGAAACCATATAATGTTTCAATGCCTTATCGCTACTGCTCTTTCTAACATTGTTTACGGTGCAGATACGATGATCATGAATTACCCAATAAAATATTTTTTAATTCTACTTGTCATAAGTTTAATATTGTTAGACCTGGCATTTTATGAATTTATTTTTTTATTTTTATTATCGACTTTATATAGAATGCAAATCGTTTTAGATAGTACAAATATAGTGTATTTTGGATATTATTTAAATAATTTTTAAATGTATAGTCTTGTAATAACCGATTAGAATTTCTTAATATTTATGTTAAATAATTAAATTTATTTTTATATTATAGACCTATATTTATCTATTTTATAATCAACTAAAATGTTTTTTAAGTTGCTTGTTAATTCTAGGGAGATTCTATGGCCTAGATTTGGAGTTCGGCGGTAAAAGGGCTGTTAACGCTCCGCGGGCTTTTTTCTGGCCGCACCATAAATTTAACTCTGGTATCGAGAGTTCAAACAAATACTGCGTTAGGCTCTAAAAAAGGAGCGTAGAGCATTTTTACCGCAAATGCAACTCTCGATACCAGAGTTGCTTACGGACGCGGCCGGCATCAAAAACGTGCTCGTGCACGATTCCCCCATAGGAAACAATGGGGCTGTTTGAGCTGAAAAAAAACCTAACACCTGCAAAAAAGCAGCGTTCAGCTCCTAACGCAGCCCCATTGTTTACTATGGGGAAACACTTCCTACGTCTGCACCTAACACTCTAACATGTACCCCGAGTCTAAACACCCCTAGCCTTACACTTATTAACCCCTAATCTGCCGCCCCCGCTATCGCTGACCCCTGCATTACACTTTTAACCCCTAATCTGCCGCTCCGTAAACCGCCGCAACCTACGTTATCCCTATGTACCCCTAATCTGCTGCCCTAACATCGCCGACCCCTATGTTATATTTATTAACCCCTAATCTGCCCCCCACAACTTCGCCGACACCTACCTACACTTATTAACCCCTAATCTGCCGAGCGGACCTGAGCGCTACTATAATAAAGTTATTAACCCCTAATCCGCCTCACTAACCCTATCATAAATAGTATTAACCCCTAATCTGCCCTCCCTAACATCGCCGACACCTACCTTCAATTATTAACCCCTAATCTTCCGATCGGAGCTCACCGCTATTCTAATAAATGTATTAACCCCTAAAGCTAAGTCTAACCCTAACACTAACACCCCCCTAACTTAAATATAATTTACATCTAACGAAATAAATTAACTCTTATTAAATAAATTAATCCTATTTAAAGCTAAATACTTACCTGTAAAATAAACCCTAATATAGCTACAATATAAATTATAATTATATTATAGCTATTTTAGGATTAATATTTATTTTACAGGCAACTTGGTATTTATTTTAACTAGGTACAATAGCTATTAAATAGTTAAGAACTATTTAATAGTTACCTAGTTAAATTAATAACAAATTTACCTGTAAAATAAATCCTAACCTAAGATATAATTAAACCTAACACTACCCTATCAATAAAATAATTAAATAAACTACCTACAATTACCTACAATTAACCTAACACTACACTATCAATAAATTAATTAAACACAATTGCTACAAATAAATACAATTAAATAAACTAGCTAAAGTACAAAAAATAAAAAAGAACTAAGTTACAGAAAATAAAAAAATATTTACAAACATAAGAAAAATATTACAACAATTTTAAACTAATTACACCTACTCTAAGCCCCCTAATAAAATAACAAAGACCCCCAAAATAAAAAATTCCCTACCCTATTCTAAATTTAAAAAGTTACAAGCTCTTTTACCTTACCAGCCCTGAACAGGGCCCTTTGCGGGGCATGCCCCAAGAAGTTCAGCTCTTTTGCCTGTAAAAAAAAACATACAATACCCCCCCCCCCCAACATTACAACCCACCACCCACATACCCCTAATCTAACCCAAACCCCCCTTAAATAAACCTAACACTAATCCCCTGAAGATCTTCCTACCTTGTCTTCACCATCCAGGTATCACCGATCCGTCCTGGCTCCAAGATCTTCATCCAACCCAAGCGGGGGTTGGCGATCCATAATCCGGTCCAGAAGAGGCTCCAAAGTCTTCCTCCTATCCGGCAAGAAGAGGACATCCGGACCGGCAAACATCTTCTCCAAGCGGCATCTTCGATCTTCTTCCATCCGGAGCGAAGCGGCAGGATCCTGAAGACCCCCAGCGCGGAACATCCATCCGGACCGACGACTGAACGACGAATGACGGTTCCTTTAAATGACGTCATCCAAGAAGGCGTCCCTCGAATTCCGATTGGCTGATAGGATTCTATCAGCCAATCGGAATTAAGGTATGAATTTTCTGATTGGCTGATGGAATCAGCCAATCAGAATCAAGTTCAATCCGATTGGCTGATCCAATCAGCCAATCAGATTGAGCTCGCATTCTATTGGCTGTTCCGATCAGCCAATAGAATGCGAGCTCAATCTGATTGGCTGATTGGATCAGCCAATCGGATTGAACTAGATTCTGATTGGCTGATTCCATCAGCCAATCAGAAAATTCATACCTTAATTCCGATTGGCTGATAGAATCCTATCAGCCAATCGGAATTCGAGGGACGCCATCTTGGATGACGTCCCTTAAAGGAACAGTCATTCGTCGTTCAGTCGTCGGTACGGATGGATGTTCCGCGCTGAGGGTCTTCAGGATCCTGCCGCTTCGCTCCGGATGGAAGAAGATCGAAGATGCCGCTTGGAGAAGATGTTTGCCGGTCCGGATGTCCTCTTCTTGCCGGATAGGAGGAAGACTTTGGACCCTCTTCTGGACTTCTTCAGTGGATGTCTAGCCCCCGCTTGGGTTGGATGAAGATATCGGAGCCAGGACCGATCGGTGATACCTGGATGGTGAAGACAAGGTAGGAAGATCTTCAGGGGATTAGTGTTAGGTTTATTTAAGGGGGGTTTGGGTTAGATTAGGGGTATGTGGGTGGTGGGTTGTAATGTTGGGGGGGGGGTATTGTATGTTTTTTTTTACAGGCAAAAGAGCTGAACTTCTTGGGGCATGCCCCGCAAAGGGCCCTGTTCAGGGCTGGTAAGGTAAAAGAGCTTGTAACTTTTTTAATTTAGAATAGGGTAGGGAATTTTTTATTTTGGGGGTCTTTGTTATTTTATTAGGGGGCTTAGAGTAGGTGTAATTAGTTTAAAATTGTTGTAATATTTTTCTTATGTTTGTAAATATTTTTTTATTTTCTGTAACTTAGTTCTTTTTTATTTTTTGTACTTTAGCTAGTTTATTTAATTGTATTTCTTTGTAGCAATTGTGTTTATTTAATTTATTGATAGTGTAGTGTTAGGTTAATTGTAGGTAATTGTAGGTAGTTTATTTAATTATTTTATTGATAGGGTAGTGTTAGGTTTAATTATATCTTAGGTTAGGATTTATTTTACAGGTAATTTTGTAATTATTTTAACTAGGTAACTATTAAATAGTTCTTAACTATTTAATAGCTATTGTACCTGGTTAAAATAATTACAAAGTTGCCTGTAAAATAAATATTAATCCTAAAATAGCTATAATATAATTATAATTTATATTGTAGCTATATTAGGGTTTATTTTACAGGTAAGTATTTATCTTTAAATAGGATTAATTTATTTAATAAGAGTTAATTTATTTCGTTAGATGTAAATTATATTTAAGTTAGGGGGGTGTTAGTGTTAGGGTTAGACTTAGCTTTAGGGGTTAATACATTTATTAGAATAGCGGTGATCTCCGATCGGAAGATTAGGGGTTAATAATTGAAGTTAGGTGTCGGCGATGTTAGGGAGGGCAGATTAGGGGTTAATACTATTTATGATAGGGTTAGTGAGGCGGATTAGGGGCTAATAACTTTATTATAGTAGCGCTCAGGTCCGCTCGGCAGATTAGGAGTTAATAAGTGTAGGTAGGTGTCGGCGACGTTGAGGGGGGCAGATTAGGGGTTAATAAATATAATATAGGGGTCGGCGGTGTTAGGGGCAGCAGATTAGGGGTACATAAGTATAACGTAGGTGGCGGTCGGCAGATTAGGGGTTAAAATTTTTAATCGAGTGGCGGCGATGTGGGGGGACCTCGGTTTAGGGGTACATAGGTAGTTTATGGGTGTTAGTGTACTTTAGGGTACAGTAGTTAAGAGCTTTATAAACCGGCGTTAGCCAGAAAGCTCTTAACTCCTGCTATTTTCAGGCGGCTGGAATCTTGTCGTTAGAGCTCTAACGCTCACTGCAGAAACGACTCTAAATACCGGCGTTAGAAAGATCCCATTGAAAAGATAGGCTACGCAAATGGCGTAGGGGGATCTGCGGTATGGAAAAGTCGCGGCTGTAAAGTGAGCGTTAGACCCTTTAATCACTGACTCCAAATACCAGCGGGCGGCCAAAACCAGCGTTAGGAGCCTCTAACGCTGGTTTTGACGGCTACCGCCGAACTCTAAATCTAGGCCTAAATGCGCCCGGACGCAAGCAACTTACGTATTCAGCGCAGCACAGTCTTCTGATCCGCGACCGATAGAGCGGGTCTACTACATCCAGAACCAACATGAAGACAGTGACGTATTCAGTGACATCGCGCTAGCTTGCGCATGCGCAGCTCGGAAAACAGTCGCCATCTTTCAACCTGGGTTGTCAGCCCGGATTGAACAACGCTACCAGATACCGAGTGAGTGGGTTTGAAAAGGGTTAAAAATTGGGCGATAATTTTCTTCTAAACGGTACGTTTTAGAAACATGAAGGGCATTGTAAATGTGTTTATTTGAGTACTTTTTTTAATCTATGCTTAGTTATTTTGTGACTACAGTGTCCCTTTAAATTAAAAATACAGTCAGAAAGAGATACAATGGCTATTTTTGCTAGAGAGTAAATACACTAAATTAATATGGAAACAAAGTTAAGTTGTTTATTTAAATTAATTAATCAACTTTTTTTTTTTATAAAACTGTTTAACAAAATGAGTGTGTCACAAGATTTGTATAGATATTTGTTGTCAGTGAATTGTTATAACATTGTGTCATGAAGGAGTTAATTGTTTTAATTCAGCAGTTGTTTGTAATACACAGTATATATAGGTGGGGTATAGCAGTTACTCTGTATGCAGTGATCAAGTGTGGAGAGCCACATGAAACGTGTTTGCTTGAGGTTATTGTATGTGCGCTTTCATTTCACTTTTTGTATGCCTGCTTTTAAGAGGATCTAATAGATGATTTTTTAAAATAAATTATAGTGCTGCGCTTATATTTCTTTAAGAGAACACGGTAAGCCTGATATTCAAAACCTCTTTGCTCAGGCGAGATATTCTAAAAAGTCTCGTCAGTACAGAGAGGCCCTTAAACACAAATCTTAGAGACATGAAACAATTTTTTTCTTTCGTTATTTAGATAGAGCATGCAATTTTAAACATCTTTCTAATTTACTTCTATTATCTAATTTGCTTAATTCTCTTGATATCCTTTGCTGAAAGGCATATCTAGATAGGCTCAGTAGCGGCTGATTGGTGGCTGCACATAGATGCATCGTGTGATTGGCTCAATCATGTGCATTGCAAATTAGATAATAGAAATAAATTGGGATGTTGTTTAAAATTGGATTCTGAATCATGAAAGAAACTTTTTGGGTTTAATGTCTCTTTAACTTGAGACAGGTTTATGTTGCAATGTAGTGTTCTTTATGTGAAACTGAGACTCCTTCATTACAATACAAGGTATAAAAAAAATCTAAAAGATTGTGGATTTCTCTCCATGCTGGCAAGGTTTTAAATATCAGGCCCAGTGGGAGAGCAGGGATACAGATGATTTTTGGTGGATACAATTGATGACATCACTGGAGGAGGTCTTCTGCACCCTTAGGTTTCATGGTTCTGGCAACCCTATTGTGCCAATGCTGTACACACGCTGGGGCACTGCAGGAGAAACAGCTGAGCGCTGCAGTTTTGTTGTTTTCTATTTAAAGCTACTCTCACTAAGCTATGCAAACATTTTGTCACTACAGTGCGGAAAACACTTAATTTGCAAATCAAAATCACAAGTGCTATTGGGCTCCTAAAACTAACTGGAGTATCATCACTGCTTTTTAAAGTTGTTATTTTTGCATTGACTCTAAATGTTTGCTTGATCTAAACTTAAAGGGATATTTCAGCCAAAACTAAAATGCACATCAGTTCATTTCAGTTCTGAATAAAAGCATTTTTCCAAAATATGTCTTAATAAAAATGCTTCTGGTAAAAGCTATAACTGTTTTTACTGAGATCTTTTGCTGGCATCTGAAACATATCTAGATATGCTCCATGATCCTGCATTTTAAACAGCATGTCTGCCCGGAGAGCGAGTTGTGTCTTAAATCATGTAAATTGATTAATCAACAACATGCACACTATTTTGAATGTTGGTGTATCTAGATATGCTTCAAGTGCACTTGCACAGTAAAAGCTCTCACTGAAAACAATTGCCACTTTTATTAGAAGCATGTTTAGTAATTCATATGTATTGCAGAAATGTTTCTATTCAATACTCAAAAATGCATTCACGTGTACCCCCCCCCCCCCCTTCCCAATGATTGTTTTGGAGTTTCAAATAAAATGTAAAAATGTAATCCATCAAAATGAATATGAAAAAAACAACAACTTTTATTAGAATATTTCAATAAAACATCTGAAATAAACTTTGCGCTCAGAACAATGATTTGTGCATTTAAAAGGTAGTTTACATAGTAGTATTGATCCATTATTGTTCTTAGGCATAATTTTTACTTTCAACATATATGCTAATTGTTCAATGCACTGTTTGTTATGCTACATATATATGTATTTTTCTCACTCATTTAGTATTTTTGGCAACAGTTATATATCTTCACAGTAAGCTGGTAATCAGTAGCAGATACCAATCCAATGTGTATTACCTGAAGCTGGCACACAACCAACAAACTGCAGCTATACTACAGATAGATTTAACATTGAATATATATTTTTCATATACATAGTAAATAGCCAATATAAAATAAATATTTTAAAAGCATTTTAAAACTGTTGTTTTGTTAGCAGACTGCTTTTTACAGTCCAGTGACATACCCCTTGAAAAGAATCTGAAGCATATTTATATGATTTCCTTAATTAAAGTGAAGATCCATTTTGATGAATTAGTGCCCGGTTTTTAATAAACCTATTAAAAACAAGGGCACTTTAATTCATCATTCAGGATAAAAAGGTAAGTTTTTGAAGAAAACAGTGAAATGTCAATTTTGATGAATTAAAGTGCCCTTGTTTTTAATAGGTTTATTAAAAACCGGGCACTAATTCATCAAAATAGACCTTCACTTTAAAGACAGATAAACTCATGCAATGACTGTGTAGAATGCTGCAGGGCTGTGGTTCATAATCCTGTAGGATGGTCTCCAATCTCTTTGGAGGCAGTGGACAAACCACAATGATCAGATTTAAATTATAGGAAAGTTGGCAAATTAGAGTACTGCTTACTATGCATAATTAAATTATGGGGAATTACATTTTGGGCTTAACGTCCCTTTAAAGTAGTTTTTTATTTGATGATTAATATATATTAATTTGCATAAGAACTATGTTAAATTAATGCAGATTTGTCACTATGGCAATATACTACATACGGTCTGGATACAATGCTAATTATATTCAGGCTATGCCTCTACAAAAAAAGGAATTGAAGCTGCAGGATGTGCAAATTGTTGCATACGTATAAAGTTGTAAGATGGCAGCAACTTTTTTTTGTTTGTTTGCTGTCTCTTTAAAATGAAACCCCTTGGTTGCCAGACAGGGTTACAATAGATTGCTTCTAAATGTATTCTCTCTATGGTAGTCAATGGGTCAAATGAGTTTGAGGATATCAGAAGATATAATTTGCAGATTCCTTTTCTCCATGACCTGGATCGTTATAGGTGATGTCAGATTCTACAGCATTTATTTCATCAGCTTCCTCATCCTCCCATTGTGCTGGTTTGGTCATTAAATTTTCCGTTGTACCAAACTCTAAGGTTTCATGAAGAACAGTGGCAGCCTCCTGTCCTTCATCAGGAGTAAAAGAGCCTTCTCTGCTATGGTCTGCTGTGCTTTGTAGAGCAGTCACTGGTCTGTCACGTCTCAGCCTTTCCTTTAGTTCTTCTTCCTTTGTCTGCAATATTAAGGTATTAGTAATCATGACAATGCTATAATTAGTTGAGTATAATCCCGGCAACAATATCCTTTTCTTTCTATTCTTTCAGTTTCAAAAATGCCTATGCCTGGGAAGCCGCACTGCAGGGGATGATATTTCAGAACTCTAAATTGAGGGGTCCATCACCATATTTTAAAAAGGTTTATCTATTAATTTTTATACAAAAATCTGCATATACTTCAATTGCGAATTTGGTAGAAAAAATCTTAGGTGAACGTTTCTGAAGGTTTGTGACTAACTTTATAGTCATTTAAAACCCTTGCTAGAAGCACTTTTGATCAGAAAGAAAGTAAAATGATCCAGGTATATAATAAAGCTTATAAAAAGGTAACTAATTTACAGTGAAACTTTTCTACAAACAGCACATACTGCATATTTTCATGGTATGTGTGCTAGTGGGTCTATTGAAGTAGCAAAACATATTTGTTTATAATACCTAATAAATTAGATTTTGTAGCGAGTATAACAAAAACTACTTAAAGGGATATGAAACCCCATTTTTTTCTGTCATGATTCAGATAGAGCATGCAATTTAAAACAACTTTCTAATTTACTTTTTTTACCAATTTTTCTTTGAGTTTATTACAAAATCATTTTAAATCATTTTACTGCAAATTAATAATATCTATAGTAGTTTCACCAAGATTGATGTGATGCGCTCGATCAAAACATTTCTATTTCTTACGATGACCCGTCACAGAAGGCAGAGTTTCCCATGCTTAGTTTAGAAAGATGTCTTGGAATATGAAACTAACACATTTTAACAAAATTGTTCTGCAAAAATCCTATTTTATGTAAGCAATAAAAATCTATTGAAATTACGCATGAAAAAAATATTTAGGGCGCACAGTAGAAGTTGTAATAAAACTACACTGCACATGCACTGTGATATTTTCACTTATAACATAATTTAAAGCGTGTTTTACTTATTGTAAAATTTGATTATTTAGTGGGCTGAACATGGGTGTTCCGCGGGAGTAGCGGAAATTTCTCCACCATGTTTGGCATATTCTCTAAACATTTTCCATCTGCAAATCTCGCTGTGGAAAAGTGGTGAGATTTGTCAAAAAGCGCAGAACACTCATTATCCTAATAGAAAAATGCATGTATACAAAAAAGAGGCATTTGTAAGATACTTTACTCTGAAAGAAGAGTAATCTGGTTTGTTTAGACTGCAGTATTTTATCTTTAAAGTGTGCCCCTGCTAAGTTCGCTCTCCCCAGAAAAGTTTCCCTTTCCAGCAGTGTCCATTACTTTCTATGGGAGACATCTCTCAACTCGCAGGGACAGCCCGATTTTTTTTAGATATCTTCCTGAGAGCAACACCAGCAAGTGTTGACAAAGTTTTTGATTATCTGGCCTTAATGAAATAGAACAATTACATTCCTTAGAAATTGTTTTGTTAATATTTGAACTAAACTAACTATTTTAATTAAAATATGAACAAATAAACTTGTGCCAAATATCACCTTTCTTCTCTCTTCTGCAGCTTTCATTTTGGATTCAATCTCCTCTATTGTTAGGCTAACATTCTTCCTCCTTATGGTTTTTAGTTTTTCGAGTTTTGCGGGAGGCCTCCTTAACGGTTTTTCTTCTGTTTCCACCTTAAGTAAAGAAATGCATTACTATGTAAGTAACAGTATTAAATGATCAATTAGCAAGGAAAACATGTTTCACATGCATGAAACCATCACAGAATCAAGTTTATACAAATTATAAATAACGTAATTGCCCCTTAACCCCTTAAAGGGACATGAAACTCACATTTTTTCTTTTATGATTTAGATTAGAAAGAACATTTAATTTTAAACAACTTTCTAATTTACTTCTATTATCTAATTTGTTTAATTTTCTTGATAACCTTTGCTGAAAAGCATATCTTGATAGGCTCAGTAGCTGCTGATTGGTGGTTGCACATAGCTGCCTTGTGTGATTGGCTCACCATGTTCATTGCTATTTCTTCAACAAAGGATATCTAAAGAACAAAGCAAATTATACAATAGTAGTAAATTGGGAAGTTGTAATTCTCTACCTGAATCATGAAAGAAATATTTTGGATCTAAAACTTGCCTAAAAGACCAGATAATTTTTAGCATTTTCCCATGACTCCATTTAAACAGAAATAGAGCCTTGTTTTTTTTTTTAAATGTATCTATCAAAACTATATATATATATATATATATATATTTTTTTAGTAGACAACCCAAGGTATTCATCTAGTCCCATTTTGGTATATTTCATGCCACCATTTCGCTACAAAATGCAATCATATTAAAAAAACTTTTTTACAAACTTTGGGGTTCTCACTGAAATTATTTACATACCGCTTGTACAGTCATAACACAAATGGATGTAAAACCTTCTCTGGGATCCCCTTTGTTCAGAAATAGCAGACATACATGGCTTTGCCATTGCTTTTTGGCAATTAGAAGGCCGCTAATTGCAGCTGCGCACCACACTCCTGAAACTCCTTGCAGTTAAGGTGTTAATCAGGTAGCTTGTAAGATTAAGTTTAGCTGTATTATAGAGATTACCCTCCCACCTGATCTATTCCACCCCCTGATCCCTACCCAATCTTTCCTAAACAACTATTTTCCATCCCCCACCCCCCACTGGTCACCACCATTTTAGGTACTGGCAGACAGTCTGCCAATGTGAAATTTGTCTTTTTTTTTCTTTTATATATTTTTTTTATTATTATTTTCTAAAGTCTAGGTTTACCCCCTTACCTTACCACCTCCCTGATCCCTCCCTGTCTGCCATCTTAGGTATTTACATAAAAAAACAACACATTTTTCTGTAGTGTAGCTGCTCCCCCCTAATTTACCCCACCTCCCCCTCCAATTCATCTTTTTGTTTACCTCCAATTCCCCCTCTCCCTACCTTCTTCTCCCCCCCCCTCCTACTCTCAGTGTGGAATTGTTTTGAATATTTTTCTGCAGTTTAGTTTAGTCTTACCCGTTCGTGCCCCCACCCCCCAGAGTACAGCACTGGACCTTAAGGGGTTAAGAGGTATGAAAATGTAATATTATTAAATATTAACTTTAATGATATAGCTGTTAATACTGACATCAATTTCTTAAAAAAACTCAAAATAATTTGTACCTGAACTTTACAATTTTAAGACTATTAGAAGATTATACAGTTCTGTTAAATTGGCACACACATATTTCTAAACAAACCCAAAGCAGTTCAGAGTTTTTTTACATGCCAATAAATTCTTCAATTTTCACATATTCCTGGAGAGTGAAAGAATATTATATATCCATTTTTTAAAATGGAAATCTAAATTCCCCAAAAGGCCATGGTATATTTTAAAAATGTACTATTGCTATCCCATTGTGTCCCATTAATCCTTGTGACAGAAGATTTCTGATTAGTGCTGTCAAGGTATATGTGAACATTAATATATATATTATTATATATCTGGCTATCAGCACCAAATGATTCATTCATTTATAAGGCATTAAATGCTTTGGCTGAACAAGATTCAATCCTCCCCATTCAGTATGCAAAATTACAATGCGTCCAAATGTGGACAATAAAACATTTGGTCTACTTAACTTAAAACAGTCACTTAAAAAGAAATGTTGTCAAAATTATCTTGAGGTCAACCAAGTCAGCACACAGCATGGAATGTATAAAGACGACATTCTGGGCATAAAGTCAAATAAGTAAGTAAATTCTGACTGCATAGTGATTAGCATAGACTTGTTAATTACCCCTGCCTGCGTATAGAAGCAATGAAAGTGTGACCAGCAAAAACACATGTTTACAACGTAACTTTGAAATTCACTGAAAATATAACTGGTATAATTATGTTTCTTATAGAACAATGTTTTATCTGCTGTATTTTGTATATATATATATATATATATATATATATATATATATATATACATATATTCAGACACATATTAAACATGGAGACCTGATAGCTAAAATTTCAAAATGTTTTAGAATGTTTTAGGATTTAAAATGAGCATTCTAACAATTATTTCTTTAGTTGCAGACAACAATTGGACATGGGCATCAATTTATATATTCAGGAAGAAGTACACTGAATGTGAAACATGCTGTATTTGTATGAATATATATATATCAGGATTTTAAATGCTATTAATTTTGGAATAGTTAGCAGTATAAATTACTTTGATGTAATATGATATTAGAAATAATACTGATGTTTCATATTAAAATAATCAGAATAAATAATGTGACATAATACAGTACATTTGAGCATGTAATTCAGTAATATAAAAAAAATTATAAAATTTTAAGATACACATTTTAAAGAAATGTTTTTACTGTCTAGGAATGGTTAAATGAATCTGTTTGTTTGTCATGCTGCCCCCCGATGGCCAAAATCCAGTATTACAGCCAAAAGATTTGACTGTTAAAAGATGCGTCTCCATAGTAACCATCCATTGCTTAGGGCCAATCAGAGAGATGGTTCCCAGGTGACCAATGGGGTGATCAGTTTCCACAAGGGCCTCCCACATGGTTTCATCAATGATTAAAACATATATAAGCTAAATGCAAGAAAGGAAAAGACACATGCTGCTGACCTTGACTGATAACTGACGGCTGGGCGTTTTGAAATACAGTTAAGCAAAGCTGGGCTACCTTTTCTCATTGATTGCAAAGTATACTTATTTGTCTTCTGAGATGAAACAAGAAGGTTTTGGAAACTGACTTATCGATTTGGTCATTATTTTGGTAAAGTATATGAGGTTGTTAAACATAGGTAAATATTTAAAACAAACATCCATTGTTGCTGTAGGTAGCAGACTTAAAGGAGTAAATTGTATTTTAAAACTTGTATTTCATAGCCTGTGTATTGTTAAAAAAATCCTAAATGTTAAGTTGTTTATCTGGCAAAAATAAATAAATAAATATATATATATATATATATATATATATATATATATATATATATATATGTCTTAGAAATTGTCTTAACTGTAGATAACTAAGAATTTAATTCAGCTTAGATAAATTGGCATAGAGTTTGGTTATTGGCACAAATAATATATATAATTTCTGATGTTTTAAATTGGAATTATATAGGATAAATTGTAGCTAAATAGCTGATTGTATTGCTGAATGTTTAGTGGCTTATATCTTAGTCTCATTGTGATATTTTAAATGCAACTCTGATTTGGGAGGCTATTGTGAATAAAGGTAAATTTTATGAGATTTGCATAGCATATTTTAATAGTTTTAAATGTGTATAGTATTGATTCATATTCTTGTCCCTACAAATATATTTCAATGTGTCTATAGATATTAACTAATAAAAATAATTCAGGAATTTATATTCATTTTATTGTCTTGGTATATGCATATTTTATTGGGGTTCAGTTTAAAGGATAATTATTAAATATATTGTGTTATAACCCAGCCATATACTGACAGTGCACATCTCATCAAAACATATGTTGACTCACTGGTAAAATATATACCGGGTGTAGGAGAGGGATCGTAATATGAGAGCACTGGTCTAGCTACCTGAGGGTAAGAGAGTGACCATAACATGAAAGCACTTCCAAATACCTGAGTGTAAGAGCAGGATTATAATACGAAAGCACTGGTTTGCCCCCTAGCTACCCAAGTGTAGGAGCAGGATCATAATATGAGAGCACTGGTCTAGCTACCTGAGTGTAAGAGAGTGATCATAATGGGAGAGCACTGGTTTACCCCCTAGCTACCTTGAGTGTTCAAGGATCATAATATAAGAGCACTGGTCTAGTTACCTGAGTGTAGGAGAGGGATCATAATATGAGAGCACTGGTCTAGTTACCTGAGTGTAGGAGAGGGATCATAATATGAGAGCACTGGCCTAGTTACTTGAGTGTAGGAGAGGGATCATAATATGAGAGCACTGGTCTAGTTACCTGAGTGTAGGAGAGGGATTATAATATGAGAGCACTGGCCTAGTTACCCGAGTGTAGGAGAGGGACCATAATATGAGAGCACTGGTCTAGTTACCTGAGTGTAGGAGAGGGACCATAATATTAGAGCACTGGTCTAGTTACCTGAGTGTAGGAGAGGGACCATAATATTAGAGCACTGGTCTAGTTACCTGAGTGTAGGAGAGGGATTATAATATGAGAGCACTGGACTAGTTACCTGAGTGTAGGAGAGGGATCATAATATGAGAATACTGGTCTAGTTACCTGAGTGTAGGAGAGGGATTATAATATGAGAGCACTGGTCTAGTTACCTGAGTGTAGGAGAGGGACCATAATATGAGAGCACTGGCCTAGTTACCTGAGTGTAGGAGAGGGACCATAATATGAGAGCACTGGTCTAGTTACCTGAGTGTAGGAGAGGGATCATAATATGAGAGCACTGGCCTAGTTACCTGGGTGTAGGAGAGGGATCATAATATGAGAGCACTGGTCTAGTTACCTGAGTGTAGGAGAGGGATCATAATATGAGAGCACTGACCAAGCTACACAAGTGTATTTTGGCACATTGTATTTTGTGTATAGGATCCATAGAATAAAACTGACCTGGAATATTTTTCTCAAGGTATAAACCTCAAGCAGCTTGCTAAAGGCACGTATCTCTGCACTTTGTTGAATTTGGAATATAATGGACAATTCTATCTTCCCAAATGTATACGCTAGCCAAAATATCTTAGTCAACTCACCATGACATCATATGCTTCTCCATTTTTAACAATTTTAGGCTGGCTTTGTATTATCCCCTGTGTAATAAGCTCTTCTAGGATGTCTGAAGAC
The DNA here is from genome assembly GCF_027579735.1 of Bombina bombina. Classification (NCBI taxonomy): domain Eukaryota; kingdom Metazoa; phylum Chordata; class Amphibia; order Anura; family Bombinatoridae; genus Bombina; species Bombina bombina. The sequence continues at coordinate 727,766,627 of NC_069503.1, read as the reverse complement.
TTCTGTCTCTCTCGAATGCTTCCACTTCGGGTGCTTAGCAATGGTGGGTCTACAATACAAATGAGACATCAAACGAGCAATTGTAGATAACATTGTGGATACGTTTTCTATGTTTTGTACCAATCAGTACATATGAACACCGCTAAAATACAGGCACAAGATACAGAGGTGATTTGTCTTAGGGAAAAATTATTTATAAGTTATAAATATAATTTATAATGTATAAATATTATATAACATTAGGTACTCCAGTGAATGTATACACATTAATATGAATGTTTATAAAATTAGATATGAGAATTCCTGAGATAAACATAACTCTTTTCTGAGATTTAAAATGCAAAGAGAATTGTTGGTCCTAAGCAGGAAACAGCTGGTGAGCCAATGGCAAGGGCCCTCACACAACTCTGGCAATCACCAACAGTCATTAGCTTGGGAGCTGCAGTGCTTGCATTTCATTGAGGGACTTTAACTATGCGTTAACCCCATTAAACACAGAGTTCCAGAGTAAGTAGTGAAAAGGTTACTGCAATGAATTAAGGCATGTACGGGGCTTATGTTTCTTATTAGCCATCAAACTCTAATAAAAGATATTTCTTTTTCCACAAAGGATACCAAGAGAACGAAGCACATTTGAAAATAGAAGTGAATTTAAAAGTGTATTAAAATAACATGCTCTATCTGACTCATGCAAGTTTAATTTTGACTTTCCTTTCCCTTAAATTTGTTCATACAAGCCACTGTTGACTCTCTGAGAACATGTGGCATTTAAATACTAGTGCACAGGCCCTCACAGCATATGGGTGTATGCCACTTAAAAACAGTAATAACTTTTACTAGAAACAATTTTGCTAATAGAAGTATATTGGAAAAATTATTCCATTTAAAACTGAAATGAACCCATGGACATTTCAATTTTGACCTTTATTTATGGCTTACATTTTAGCCGGGTGGTCAGTAAAATCAGCTGGGTGGTGTGCCCATTATATAGGTCCTGGGGAGAACACTGCTTTGTAATAGGTTACTTTCTCACTTACCCCATGCCCTATTTTGATTGTCACTTACACTGTAAAACTGCACTACTTGTAGTAGTTTGTAGTTTAGGTATCAACAATGTCAGCTAAGTGCCCATACTGACATTTTAAAGAGAACATTGGAACACGTGACAGAATATTATATAAATAAAAACATGAGGATGGCAGACTACTATTTGATTTTAATTAACTCTCAACAGCCCTCTTTATCTCTGCACCAAAGAAAGTGATATGGATATTGTGTACCACTCGAGCCAAAGCTTGGAAAATCTTACTAATTCCATACAAAACAGCAAAGACTTGCCGTCCCTGATACACAAAGGGTTACCTGTATATATTACTGCATCAAAATATATTCATGAAAGCGATATACATTGTTCTAAAGAAGAACCACAAATTATTACCTATGTAATTATATATATATATAGCCTACAAATAAAACAGATCAATTTTTTATTACATTATGATAAACTGTGAGTTATTTGGTACCTTAAAACTGCAGCACACACTTAGGGCTCGATGATTAAAAGCTCTCTGGGCTGGCGAGATTATTAAAGAATGCTCGCCAGTCCTTCTATTTCCCTGGTGGAATGATCTAAATCCACTGTTTACCCTGAAAACAGGGTGTTTTGCTAAGGGGCGTATACTGCATTTTTCATTTGAAAAATGCACAATAAAATTCATATTTTAAACATCATGCAAAACAAATATTTGAACCAATCACATAAAAATATGCAGGGAAAAATTGTATTGTTAAGGTGCATAAAAAATAGTAACAAAATTATTCACCAAAAATCGTATGTTAACAAAAATGTAAAATTTGTATGCAATTTACACAGGAATAAATCGTATTAAATATGAACTGCGTAAATTGTAATTGTAGTACACTAGATGTGCAAAAATCACACAGAAATTTGTACTTATAAATACAAAATGCAAAGTGTAATTGTTGTTTTTTCGTAATATAGGCTGAACATGAGCGTTCCATGGGCGTATATGAAAATGTCTCTCTTATCCCAGTGTATTTCTATAAAGATTTTCGCATTGCAGATGTCACATTTTCAAAAAAATACGAATACTTATAACCCTAATAGAAAAACACACGCATAAGAAAATATAGGTGAATGTAAGATCCTCTATGCAGAAAGCAGCATAATGTGAGTTATATTGGCTGCAGGATTTAATTTTTAAAGTACTCCCCCTACTGCCGGCTAACTTCGCTTTAAGGAGGGAAGGGTCCCTATCCAGCGAAATCCATTACTTTCAATAGGCATCTCACCACTCGCAGGGACTGCCCCCTTTTTACGATCATTCCACCAGGGCAACCCTGCGAGAGTCGGCGAGAAAAACTAGGTTTGAGCTGGCGAAGCTTATATCATTGAGCCTTTAGAGTAACTTCTGAACATGAAACACTTTCACAAAGACATTATTTAAAGGGACAGTCTACACCAGAATTTTTATTGTTTTAAAAGATAGATAATCCCATTATTACCCATTTCCCAGTGTTGCATAATTAACACAGTTATAATAATATACTTTTAACCTCTGTGATTATCTTGTATCTAAGCCTCTGCAAACTGCCCCTTTTTTCAGTTCTTTTGACAGACTTGCAGTTTAGCCAATCAGTGCCTGCTCCCAGATTACTTCACGTGCACGAGCACAGTGTTATCTATATGAAATATGTGAACTAACACCCTCTAGTGGTGGAAAAACTGTTAAAATGCAATCTGAAAGAGGTGGGCTTCAAGGTCTAAGAAATTAGCATATGAACCTCCTAGATTAAGCTTTCAACTAAGAATACCAAGAGAACAAAGCAAAATTGGTAATAAAAGTAAATTGGAAAATTGTTTAAAAGTACATGCTCTATCTGAATCATGAAAGTTTATTTTGGCCTAGACTGTCCCTTTAATTCATAATGTGTAATTGATTTGGCCTAAATTATGTAACTTTGTCAAAAAAAAACCACAAAAACAAATATCTGATTTTCAGTCTGGTTTGTTTTATATAATACAATACATTACCCAGAATGAAGCAATGCATGTGACTATAATCCCAATTAGAAGTAAAATATTGGGGCAGAGAATTCTAAAAATTTCTATCACGCATTTTAAAGATCACTGTTTATACATGTTACTAATATGTTTTTGAAAGAAAATAGTTTAAGTTAAAGGCCCTAAGGCCTGATATCTAATTGGTTGTTAAGCAGATCTTTCACTGCTTTATTTGTGGATAGTAATGAACATCAAAAGCATAAGCAGAAAAAGGTTGTTTGTTTTTTTCTCAGTGCATAAATTACAAAAAAAAAACAAAAAACATTTAGTATGTCCACTTTTAGTGTGACACATTAAAATTAAATGATTTGTGTGTGTTTTTAATAATACGGAATAATAGAACTGAAATATTAAATGGAGATTACACCAATTTGACATCAGCAGGTAAACATCTCCTCTAACTAGCAACCAATAATCACCAATAGACAATTAAATCCCCTGAGAGGTCTTATATCAATATTGTGTGTTTGTTTGTAGCTAGGATACCTGTTTGTATATTCTAATTTACCTATAGCACTGGCTGTTTCTTATTGTATAGGGGTAACAATAACTAACCTGTCACCTGGCTGAGATGAATGAACCTTTAGTCAAAGTAGAAAACAATTCAGATCTTCAACTGTGATTGGTACGAAATGCACCCTGTAATTACTGAAGTTATCATTAACTGAAAACAATGTTAAAGCTCTACTGTAGATCCACATTACCATTTGACAATGACATTTTACAGTGATTGTTCCGAAATAGCACGGTTACATGAATATGGGGGCAAAATTCAATAAAAATCATGTGCCTTTTCCAGCATTTTATATTTTTGAGAGGATACACAAGTTAGGTTATTGAAAATTAGATATATCTATATATATATTTATTATTATTTGTATTATTATTATTATTGATATTCATATTGCTAACTTTCCAACTTGTACAATGTTTATTACTATTTAGAATAAAGGCTTCAGACGTAGCTCTGTTGTTCTTTTAGGAACAAGACATAATACTACCAAAAATGTCAGTAAAAATAAAATGGAAACAATTTTGTATGCTTCAGAAAGAGACATTAACAGTGACACAAAGTTTAAATAAAACTTTCATGATTCAGACAGAGCGAGCAATTATACGAGATTTTTAAATTTACTTCTATTATCAAATTTACTTAGTTCACTTTGTATCCTTTGTTGAAAAGCATACCTTGGTGACTACATATACCTCTTCTCATTGGTTCACCAGATGTTGTCAGCTAGCTCCCAGTAGTGTATTGCTGCTCTGAAACTAATTTTAAAACTATTTGTTTAACCCTTTTGCTAGGGTCAAATTAATTTAATCAATAATAAAATGCCTTTTAACTGCATTCTTTTCAACATAATAGCAATCTGGTGTCCAATTGAGGCTTACATTCAATAAAATTCTACATTGAGTTAAACACTGGGTTTTGAGTAGGGCTCTATAATATATATATTACTTAAAAGGACTTGAAACCCATGATTCAGATAGAACATACAATTATAAACAACTTTGCAATTTACTTCTATTTTCACAGTTGCTTCATTCTTTCAGTATGCTTTGGTGTTGTTTGATGTTGTGCAGCAATGCACTACTGGGAGCTAGCTGACCATATTGGGTGAGCCATTTACAAAAGTCACATGTGTGCAGCTACCAATCAGCAGCTAGCTCCCAGTAGAGTAGTGCTGCTTATAAATCTACCTAAGTATGCTTTTCAACTAGAGAACAAAGCAAATTAGATAATAACAAAAAATTGAAAAGTTATTTAAAATTGTATGTTCTATCTGAATAACTAACATTTAGTTTTGACGTTACTGTTCCTTTAAAAAAAAAAAAACATAAAATGATTTATTAGGAGGTTTATATGTGCTTTAATATTTAACATTAAAGGGACATAAAACCCAAAAATTTTCTTTCATGATTCAGTTAGAGAATACCATTTTAAACAACTTTCAAATGTACTTCTATTATTTAAATTTCTTCTTTCTCTTGTTATCCTTTGCTGAAATGTTTATCTAGGTAAGCTAAGGAGCAGCAAAGAACCTAGGTTCTAGCTGCTGATTGGTGGCTGCATAATTATACCGCTTGTCATTGGCTCACCCATGTGCTCAGTTAGAAGCCAGTAGGGCATTGCTACTCCTTCAACAAAGCATATCAAGAAAATGAAACAAATTAAATAATAGAAGTAAATTAGAAAGTGGTTGAAAATTGTATTCTCTATCAGAATCATGAAAGAAAAAGTTTGGGTTTCATGTCCCTTTAAAACAGCTTTCAAAATTTTTTTTAGAGAATCCTTAATCAAGGGATGTTTTAATAATTTTTTCATAATATTTTACCTTTTGTATTTTAATGTTTGTTTCTCTCCTGAATAAACAAGTTTTCTAGTCAGGCTTGAAGAGCAATGTCTATCTCCACTAATAAAACTGGGGGAGTAGCTCTGCTAAGGTTCTATTCATTTTGATTGAAATTGCTTTTACTTTACATATCTCAATCAAGAAAATATTTTAACGCGTTTAAATGCTGCACTTTGTAGATATGAAAGTCATTGTTAGTAATATGTACCTTTAAAGGAACATTATATTGAAAAATAAATCTACTACAAACATATACATACATAAATATCTTATTCACAGTACTGCATACTACTGGAAAGTTATGTCCCTTTAAATTTAGAATGAAACAAGAAAGAATCAGGTGATAAATGTATTTAATTTGATTGGGTGACAGGACCAACCCCAAACTTCTGTTGGTTAACAACAAACAACCACAAGTCCAATAAGAAAGTCCAGATTATTTCAACTCAGGAGCAGACTTAAAAAAAAACCCAAACAAACACACAGCTTTAACAAATTTAAAAAGCTCTCTTTCAAATAAAGCAAATTATATATATATATATATATATATATATATATATATAATTCAGTGTAATATCTATGCTTTAAAATTAAACTAGTATTGATATGTATCCATCTCTCTCTCTCTACACATATATTTATATATATTTATATATATTTATGTCACCTCTGAACATATATAACATACACAAATAACAAACAGTCTTGACAAAGGTCCCTATAAGGACTGAAAAGTTGACTGAACGACTACAGTAAGTGTTTGGAACCCAGAACTATATACTGTATATATATATATATATATATATATATGACTCAATTCAATATAATTTTTATGCTATCAAATTAAACTAGTGCTGATATTTTTTCTTACTTTTTTTAATCTTTTGCGACAGACATATTATGGCTCTGAGATGATTTAACTAAATGGAAGTGTCCAGCATAGTCTGATGAAAAATGAAGGTTGACATAATTACCTTTATTTAATTGGCTTGAACTGTCTCTGGGTGAAGGTAACTTCTCTGTAATTGCCCCAGGAAGAACTCCTCCAGCAGCTTCATCTTCCGCGCCAAGGCCACTATCCACGGTACCTTTTGATACAGCGGAGCCATCCCTGACACTGGAATCATTGTTTCTAGGTGACTTGTTGTCATCCTGAAAGGAAAAAAAGAAAATAGCACTACTTAAATAAAGAATGAGAAATGTACTAGGCATTAAATACACAGATCATTTATATCATATTTGCAAATTTGTTATATTACATTTGGCCAAATACTGCATTGCCTGAGTTATTTGCAAAACACATGATTTTTAAACTTAAATATCAGATAAAACTAAGAAATTTTAATTATTGAGCAATGTGGATATTTGGGCTGTACATTTGTTATAAACAAAACAGGAATAAAATAAACCACTATTATTTCTGAATGTTCCACGTAATAGACTTAAACAGGCATAAAATTCCCCCCAAAAATATGTTTGAGATAGAGCATGCAAATTGAAACACCTAATCTATTGTGTAATTTGCCTTGTTCACTTAGTATCCTTTGTTCAAAAGCATATGTAGGTAGGCTTAGGTACAGCAATGCACTACTGGGAACTAGGCTACCTGCTGATTGGTGGCTGCAAATATAATCCTCTTGTCATTGGCTCACTAGATGTGTTCAGCTACCTCCCAGCAGTGCATTGATGCTCCTTCAACAAAGGATACCAAAAGAATAAAGCAAATTTGATAATATAAGAACATTGAAAAGTTGTTTAAAATTGTATGCTCTTTCTGAAACCTGAAAGAAAATGTAAGTTATATGTCCGCTTAATAGATTTCAAATTAAAGGCATAACTTTATTAGACAAAAAAATGGAATTTGTTCATAACTAAAAAAAAAAAAAGAAAAATAATACATATAGTAGGACAAACATTGCGATTCTAAGCAGACTGTGGCTTATTTTTACCATTCAATTAAATATTCTTCATATCTCATCAGAGATAAAAACAAAATGATCACAAAGTGTAACTACAACATACTTATATCTGTCATATTTTTAGGGCTATTGTCTTACATTAATACTAACATTAACATTAATACTAATACAGGACTTTTATTTAATTTGCAGATCATAACATGCTACAGTTTGGCAGATTTCACAAGTTTATTTTAGCTTGTAAATAAATATGGGCTGCTGTAAATTACTTTTATTTTTAATTTACAAACAAAATAATTGGAGTACATGTACATCATTTATGTATCAATAAAATAATATTTTATTAAATACAATTAAATAATTAATGTTGTATTAATAAAGTTTACCAGTGTACTACTATTCTTAGTACTAAACTATTTCCTAATTACAACAAATTTTGAATTAGTCAAAATAGTCTATATTTTGTATTTGCAACCAGAGATAGAAAAATATTTGAGAAGACAAAATATTTCCAAATCAAGCACACAATTGCAAAACATAATACTTCTCAAAAACAGATAAATAAATGTGATATATTACAGGTAAATGCCAGAAACTATTGCGCAGGGAATTGGGGACCTATAGAAATGACAATGTACTTATTTAGAACTATCACACTACATGCAGCGTGTTACAGTCAGATATGATCCTATACTCGGATAAAAACACTCGTATTCATAAGGCTACATAATCATATCCTGCAATTTGTGTGTTTTTGAGGTGTTACACGTCTGACCTTCTGTGTCCCCTCCTTGGCTTTGCCTTTCGCCCCCCAGCCGCTCTTTCTCCCGTCAGTAGGTTGCACGACCAACACCCTGGAATGCCCGCAACCCATGGCGACCACACAGTGTGTATAGGAACGTTCTGTCCCCGTAGTTCGTCACATTCTTATAGTGGCCAGCAGCCGGGAACTAAGGACTCAGTTGTTGCCATGGGCGGTTGCTACAATAGATTACGTCATGCACCTCGTGGCTCACTCGGTGTTTAGCTCTGGATGTGTACGTGAGGTTTCGGGCTGTCTTGGTGGGTGCTGTCTTACTACTGGTGTTGTTCCCCTGTTAGTACATAGAGCGGCTGGAAGAGGATTTTATTGACATCTAAAAATTGTATATTGTCAGAAAAATCTATCTATTTAATCTATCATCTATCTAATCTATCCAATCTATCATCTAGTATCTACCCAATCTATCGTCTATTTTATCTATCATATATATATCTATCTATCATCTATCTCTCTCTATCTAATCCATCTATCTAATCAACCTATCATCTATCTAAGATATCTTAAATAACCACCAGGATGTCAGGAACATGATTAATTGGAAAGTAACAAGAAGGAACTACGTTTTTCACACGTTTAATGTAGTAAACTGAGGAAGAGGAACAGGGTCTGAAATCAGAACTATATTCAATTTGTAATATAACGTAAAAATATATATAATTTTTATATAGACACAAAGATATTAAAATAAAGCCCCACCCTCAAATGGCTCAATATATATATAGCGAAACTTTTCATGTAGAGAAGAGGCACACACAGGTCTTAGTAAACATAAATTTTATTAGTTCATAAATTCAGTCAACGTTTCGGTCCTCACAGGGACCTTTGTTAAGACTGTTCTATATACAGAATTAGGGAAAAGAAAAAATTACAATGAATACCACAAAGGAGAAGAGACACATCACAGGACAAGACTAATAGGCAACGCCCAATTATGTAGGCAAGAGAGAAAATGTAAGAACATACGATAAAGTACAAAAAAACTAATATTACAGGAAAACTTTAAAAAACAAAATTTTAGACAACAAAAGACCAAAACAACACACTGTAGGCATGAATCCTTAAACAACGTAAACCCATAGTAGAAAGACATGTAAAGAGCAGTGTCTCAAATTTCACAAACTGTATAGCTAAGACTATAGATAAAGTGCTTTTAGGACAAGAAGCATTCAGAAAAGAGAGATAAACTCCATGTAGCTAGAGGTGATACTTACTATCTCACTGATGTGGCAGGGAGAGGAAAAGAACATAGTCAAATAAGTCAACGTAGTGTTCATATACTGCTCTCTAGGAATATATAGATAGATGTTTTAACAAGCACAATGCTAGGGCAGCATAAAGCAGAGCCATGGCGTTTACAGGAATACAAGGGAACAGATGTGTATAGGAATCATGGGGACAAACAAGATAAGAAGTAATTTTCCAGCCTCCAGTAAGACCTTTATTATTCTCTTGCAGGGTCCATCATATGTTTATATGATGGACCCTTCAAGAGAATAATAAAGGTCTTTTAAATCTTACTGGAGGCTGGAAAATTACTTCTTTGAATTTTAAATTGGGGTTTGGCTAACCCATTCCTGTGCCCCAGACAGAAAAAAGGTGCTGTCTTTTACTACTATTCTGACAAACAAGGTAAGGCATGATAAAAATGGTGTAAAAAATGGTAAAAACAGATTCCCTCCTCACTAAGGGTCATCCACACATGTAGCTAAGAAATAACTGTAATGGTTATATTGCAGAGCATGATATCAAAGAACAGCCTTGTACAAAACAAATGAAAAAACATTTAAAAAAACTTAGCATATGTGGCCCTCCTAGACACCGGAAGTTAAAAGCCGGTATGCAAACAACTTGCTCAGGTACCCCCATAGGTTACATGTGTGATGCTATAAACCGTAAACAGAAATCGTGACCCAACTGATAATATGCCTGGTGTAGGAGGGCTAATCTAGCACAAACTGATGGCTGCAAATATTTAAAGCGAAATCATATCGCTAATCTTAGTGTGATGGGTCTTGGAGAGAGTACAAGCCTAGGTCAGGCATCAGATGGACTCACCTCCGTGTAAGACTGGACTAAGCAGTCAGCGGCGAACAGAAAGTATTCTGTGTCGCCCTTAAGTACCCAGCAAGTATCGGCGTCGGGTGACGTCACGTGGGAGGCGCGTGTCTTTCTACTATGGGTTTACGTTGTTTTAGGATTCATGCCTACAGTGTGTTGTTTTGGTCTTTTGTTGTCTAAATTTTTGTTTTGTTTTTTTAAAGTTTTCCTGTAATATTTGTTTTTTTGTACTTTATCGTATGTTCTTACATTTTCTCTCTTGCCTACATAATTGGGCGTTACCTATTAGTCTTGTCCTGTGATGCGTCTCTTCTCCTTTGTGGTATTCATTGCAATTTTTTCTTTTCCCTAATTCTGTATATAGAACAGTCTTGACAAAGGTCCCTGTGAGGAACGAAACGTTGACTGGATTTATGAACTAATACAATTTATGTTTACTAAGACCTGTGTGTGCCTCTTCTCTACATGAAAAGTTTCTACCTATCTACCATAGAGTGCACCCAGGCATTTCAACAAACAGTGAGTGCTTGGATCCCAAAACCAGATAGTATTTGAAAACTTTCTTTAAAGTACCCTGCAACGCCACACTGTGGCATAAAGTATCTACGTTCAACCCAAAGGTGAACACACACACTACACATGGAGCACGCAGCAAGCACAAACATCCTGGACTCTGAACAGGATGATTGCAGCGATACCTTTGCCTACACAGATGAGGACGCCGACAGAATCCTGCAGGAGTGTGAACAAGGTGAACTAGGAGAAATACCTATCAACCTCTTTTACAAACTACTCAACTTGAAGCGCAGGGAAATAGACTACAAACTACATGCCAACTATATAGCAGATTACTATAAGAGGAAAATGATACCAAGAGGTCTAAGGATGAAGAGCATTCCAACCATCGGAAGAAACAACACTGAATTCTGCAAGAAATGGTGTAGTATTCTCAATAAATATTCGTTTGACCTGATGCTACTTATACTGGAGGAAGTTAACAGACTGAAGAAATAGATTGGAGGAGACATAGGAGCCCTTGAACAGAATAAGTTGGACACGCTACGTAATGACCCAAAGGAAGACTGGTTAACGAAACTCCAAGAAAAAGTGACCAAGTATCAACAAGACCTAGTCAATTTCAAAAACAAGAAACAACTGGCAGTTGAGGGTGACTACAGGGAGAATAATGTCTATGCATGGCTTACAGGAAAAACACCCAATAGGAGATTCAACAGAAATAGAACCACGAGCAAACCAATCAACACCATTGACAGTAGTGGAGCTGATACTAGTGACCAAGACACAGAAAGCACCCGACCCATCAGAGACAACAAGAACCGAATCACATCTAAACCACCTACTCAGGTTCAAAAAAAGGGAGGAAGAAAAGAACAAGAACCCACACCAGACGCTGCAGACAAACAAATAATTACTCGGTCAGGCATGGCCCAGAAGACGTAGTGGTTAACTTAAGCTCGAGGACCATCACAGATCTGGAGAAAGAGGTCCTCAACAAGGGTCTAAGCTTCGTACCTACTCCAAAGACTGACATGTTCACCAACCATGTTGAATTAAACAGACTACAGAGACAACTCAAACTTAAAGAATTTTTTAGGACTGAACAACAGACAAAAGACCATCCTTTCTATATAAAAAGCAAGTTTGAACCTATCAATACCCATCCGGCCATTAAAACTTACATCAAGGTGTGCACACAAGAGATTGAAAAAGCCAGCAATAAGTTTAAAAATAGAAGACAAAATCTCACCGTCGCACAAAAGAAAGCATTGAAAGACCTGTCTGAAGACACATCGATTGTCATACGCCCTGCTGACAAGGGCGGGGTCATTGTCTTAATGGACTATACCTATCAAAGAAACAAACTCCTAACCCAATTACAAGATGCTACAGTGTACAAAGTACTAACATCTAATCCCACCACCTTATACAAGAAGGTGGCTGATGACATCATCACCATGGCAATTCAGAATAGGTACATTGATGACAAACTTGGAGAATTTCTCACCACATCTCATCCAAAGTGCCCTATAATCTATACGGTCCCCAAGATTCACAAATCCATGACTAGCCCACCAGGGAGACCGACTAGCCCACCAGGGAGGCCATTAAAACTTACATCAAGGTGTGCAAACAAGAGATTGAAAAAGCCAGCAATAAATTTAAAAATAGAAGACAAAATCTCACCGTCGCACAAAGGAAAGCATTGAAAGACCTGTCTGAAGACACATCGATTGTCATACGCCCTGCTGACAAGGGCGGGGCCATTGTCTTAATGGACTATACCTATCATAGAAACAAACTCCTAACCCAATTACAAGATGCTACAGTGTACAAAGTACTAACATCTAATCCCACCACCTTATACAAGAAGGTGGCTGATGACATCATCACCATGGCAATTCAGAATAGGTACATTGATGACAAATTTGGAGAATTTCTCACCACATCTCAGTCAAAGTGCCCTATAATCTATACGGTCCCCAAGATTCACAAATCCATGACTAGCCCACCAGGGAGACCGATAGTGTCTGCAAGGGGGGTCTCTATTTCAACCAATTGCCCTGGACATTGACCACTTCCTACAACAGACAGTTAAACAAACCACATCCTTTCTATTAGACTCTAAGTCTCTGATCACAACATTGAATACTATTCCAAGCATCAAACAGGACAGCTTCTTTGTGACCCTGGACGTCAGCAGCCTATACACCATCATTCCTCATGATGTAGGCATCGAGGCTACAAAATAATTTCTTATCAAGGATACATGTACTGTGGCCCCTCTATTGAATTCCTCTTGGATCTCATTCACTTATGCTTGACCCACAACTACTTTAAATTTGAGAATAAATTTTACCTGCAACAAATGGGCACCGCAATGGGCAACATCAGTACCTACCGCAGGTATATTGATGATATCTTCCTGATCTGGAATGGTAGTGAAGAGGAACTTTTACAGTGGTATAACAACATTGACAATGCACTACCATACGTGAAATTTAAGATGGAACACAACAAGCACTCCATCCATTTCCTAGACATTGAGATCTACAAGGATATGACCAACCCTGAAATCAAGATTGGCACTACCCTCTACTCCAAGCCTACAGATCGAAACTCACTACTTACGGCGAACTCATTTCACCCACCAGCGCTCAAGAAAGGAATCATCAGGTCTCAAATGATGAGAGTGATTCGCAACAATAGCAACAAAAAAATCAAAGAAACACAACTCGAGGCTATGAGCCAAAAATTCATACAGAGAGGATACAAACGCACAGAAGTTGAAGAAGTCATGAAAGCAACCTGGGATATGACACTGAGTGATCTTCTCTACAGGGCCACTGGAGAAAAGGTAAAAGAAGAACGCATGAACATGATGGTTATGTTCAACCCTACTAGCAAATCTGTTCGCCAACAATAATAAAGAATTGGTTTATCTTACACCAGGACCCTACACTTCCCTTCTATAATCAGCCACCACCAAGAATGGTGTACCATAGAACTAACAACCTTTGTGATGTGCTAGTAAAAACAACCTTTGAACCGGATCAGATACATAAAGGATGGCTACCAACGCCTAAGAAAGGATGTTTCAGTTGTGGGAACTGTGTCACTTGTAATTCCTTCATTACAGGTGAAAAGTTTCACCATCCTCACAATGGAAGGTCCATACAGATTCAATACAGATTGACCTGCACAACTGAATTTGTAGTCTATGTGATCATCTGCCCGTGTGGCCTTTATTATGTCGGGAATGGCTAGCAAACCATCGCAGTGCCATAAGGAAGGCCATCAAAGAAAATAAGAGTGATCAGCCTGTGGCACGACATTTCATACAACAGGGACACTCTGTTGCTATGCTAAGGACAATCCTTATTGACTGGGTACCACCCCTGAAAAGAGGGGGTGACAGGAACAATGAACTTCTCAAAAAAAAGGCCAGGTGGATACACCGACTAGAAACATGGATACCCAAGGGGCTGAATACCAGCATTGATTATGCCTTATTCTATTAGGACAATAAGCCTGATCCTCCTACAATGTGTATAACAGTATTTTCCTGGCTCTGTATCATGTTTCCTGGGGTGGACACAACTTTTCCAAACCCCCATAGTTAAGGTCTTCCCTCCCTGAGGTCCCCTATATCGCCTGTTCTTCCGCTCCCATACTGGCATAGTATTTAGCTCTCATCCTGTGCTCTGTTTCTAAGGTGGGCCCCTGGAACTGTGCATGCACCCACTATATTATGCTTGCTTCCTGCACATTGTACATATACATGCATACACCATACACACAGTACACTGTCCTCACTAATATCCTGCTCACACATGTCCTCTTGTTTGTTTTTCCCCCCTTTTTTCTTTGACAAATTCAGTTGCCATTTTTTGTATAATATATGAGCTTGTCTCTCCCTTTGTGTGAAGCCACTTCACCCTTCATGCGGTAACTTTGTTCTCCTATAATATTATTGACATCCATTTGTCTTTTGTTTACATTTATATAATGCAGCCCACTCTTGTATGTGATTGACGTTGTTCACTGGCGCTACCAATAGCTTTTGTTCACCCCCTCCCAACTTAATTCCAACCGGCTTTCGTATTGCTCTGATGCCATGGCAACCTCACCCTGGTATACACACGCCTCCCGCGTGACATCACCCGACAGCGACACTTGCTGGGTACTTAAGGGCGACACAGAATACTTTCTGTTCGCCGCTGACTGCTTAGTCCAGTCTTACACGGAGGTGAGTCCATCTGATGCCTGACCTAGGCTTGTACTCTCTCCAAGACCCATCACACTAAGATTAGCAATATGATTTCGCTTTAAATATTTGCAGCCATCAGTTTGTGCTAGATTAGCCCTCCTACACCAGGCATATTATTAGTTAGGTCACGATTTCTGTTTACGGTTTATAGCATCACACATGTAACCTATGGGGGTACCTGAGCAAGTTGTTTGCATACCGGCTTTTAACTTCCGGTGTCTAGGAGGGCCACATATGCTAAGTTTTTTCAAATGTTTTGTACAAGGCTGTTCTTTGATATCATGCTCTGCAATATAACCATTACAGTTATTTCTTAGCTACATGTGTGGATGACCCTTAGTGAGGAAGGAATCTGTTTTTACCATTTTTTACACCATTTTTATCATGCCTTATCTTGTTTGTCCCCCTGATTCCTATACACATCTGTTCCCTTGTATTCCTTTAAACGCCATGGCTCTGCTTTATGCTGCCCTAGCATTGTGCTTGTTAAAACATCTATCTATATATTCCTAGAGAGCTGTCTCCCATTTAGGTTCCAACATTGATCACAGTATATGAACACTACGTTGACTTATTTGACTATGTTCTTTGCCTCTCCCTGCCACATCAGTGAGATAGTATCACCTCTAGCTACATGGAGTTTATCTCTCTTTTCTGAATGCTTCTTGTCCTAAAAGCACTTTATCTATAGTCTTAGCTATACAGTTTGTGAAATTTGAGACACCGCTCTTTACATGTCTTTCTACTATGGGTTTACGTTGTTTTAGGATTCAGGCCTACAGTGTGTTGTTTTGGTCTTTTGTTGTCTAAAATGTTGTTGGTTTTTTTTAAAGTTTTCCTGTAATATTTGTTTTTTTGTACTTTATCGTATGTTCTTACATTTTCTCTCTTGCCTACATAATTGGGCGTTACCTATTAGTCTTGTCCTGTGATGTGTCTCTTCTCCTTTGTGGTATTCATTGTAATTTTTTCTTTTCCCTAATTCTGTATATAGAACAGTCTTAACAAAGGTCCCTGTGAGGACCGAAACGTTGACTGAATTTATGAACTAATAAAATTTATGTTTACTAAGTAAGACCTGTGTGTGCCTCTTCTCTACATGAAAAGTTTCTACCTAACTACCATAGAGTGCACCCAGGCATTTCAACAAACAGTGAGTGCTTGGATCCCAAAACCAGATTATATATATATATATATATATATATATATATATATATATATATTGTTTTTTAAAAAAAAAAAATGAGAAAATGGTCACCCAAAACCTAAATATGCAAAATATTAGGGAATGTTCTTTTTAGACACAAGCATCTACACACACACACATATACATACATACAAACACATACAGTCATGAGAAAACGAAAGTATACCCTCTGAATTCTATGGTTTTACATATCAGGGCATAATAAGAATCATCTGTTTCTTAGCAGGTCTTAAAATTAGGTAAATACAACCTCAGATGAAGAACAACACATGACATATTACACCGTGTCATAATTTATTTAACAAAAATAAAGCCAAAATGGAGAAGCCATGTGTGAAAAACACATTATGATTTAATAGCTTGTTGAACCACCTTTAGCAGCAATAACTTGAAGTAATAGTTTTCTGTATGATTTTATCAGTCTCTCACATCGTTGTGGAGGAATTTTGTCCCACTCTTCTTTACAACGTTGCTTCAAGTCATTGAGGTTTGTGGGTGTTTGTTTATGCACAGCTCTCTTAAGGCCCTGCCACAGCATTTCAATTGGGTTGAGGTCTGGACTTTGACTGGGCCATTGCAATACCTTAATTCTTTTCTTTTTCAGCCATTCTGTTGTAGATTTGCTGGTGTGCTTGGGATCATTGTCCTGTTGCATGATCCAATTTCGGCCAAGCTTTAGCTGTCGGACAGATGGCCTCACATTTGATTCTAGAACAGTTTTGTATACAGGGGAGTTTATGGTCGACTCAATGACTGCAAGGTGCCCAGGTCCTGTGGCTGCAAAACGAGCCCAAATCATCACCCCTCCACCACCATGCTTGACAGTTGGTATGAGATGTTTGTGCTGATATGCTGTGTTTGGTTTTCTCCAAATGTGGCACTGTGCATTATGGCCAAACATCTCCACTTTGGTGTCGCCTGTCCAAAGTATATTGTTCAAGAAGTCTTGTGGTTTGTTCAGATGCAACTTTGCACACCGAAGCCGTGCTGCCATGTTATTTTTAGAGAGAAGAGGCTTTCTCCTGGCAACCCTGCCAAAGAAATTTGTTCAGTCTTTTTCTAATTGTACAGTCATGAACTTTAACAGTTAACTTGCTAACTGAGGCCTGTAAAGTCTAAGAAGTAACTCTTGGATTTTTTGCAATTGCTCTGAGCATTGCACTATCTGACTTTGGGGTACATTTGCTGGGACGTCCACTCCTGGGAAGATTGGCATCTGTCTTCAATATTTTCCACTTGTGAATAATCTCTCTCACTGTGGAATGATGGATTTATAACCTTTCCCAGATTGATGGGCAGTAACAATTGCTTCTCTAAGATCATTGTTGATTTCTTTCCTCCTTGGCATTGTGTTAACACACACCTAAATGCTCCAGACCAGCAAACTACAAAAACTTTGGCTTTTATAGAGGTGGTCACACTTGCTGATTATCAATTAATTAAAGGGACATAATACTCATATGCTAAATCACTTGAAACTGATGCAGTATAACTGTAAAAAGCTGACAGGAAAATATCACCTGAGCATCTCTATGTAAAAAAGGAAGATATTTTACCTCACAATTTCCTCAGCTCAGCAGAGTAAGTTCTGTGTAAAAAGTTATACTCAGCTGCTCCCAGCTGCAGGTAAAAAAATTTAAAAAAATGAAGAAATGAACAGCAGCCAATCAGCATCAGCAGTGCTGAGGTCATGAACTCTTACTGTGATCTCATGAGATTTGACTTAACTCTCATGAGATTTCATAGTAAGCTTCCTTTACCTGATTGGTGAAATAATATGAGAGTGCACGATGCTAGTCCCTTCAGATGTCCCAGGACAAACACACTAAAATGCTGCTTAGAAATCCTTTACAATGGGAGGTGGCTACTGAGGAACTTTTGAGGTAAAATATCTTTCTTTTTTACATAGAGATGTTCAGGTGATATTTTCTAATCAGCTTTTTACAGCTATGCTGCATCACTTTCAAGTGTTTAAACATTTGGGTATTATGGCCCTTTAAGGACATTTGATTAGCAGCACCTGGCTGCCTTAGCCTTATAATTCCTATTTAAGCAGTCATTTCTTACACATGGCTTCTCCTTTTTGAAATTATTTTTGTAAACTAAATCATGACACAGTGTAATATGTCATGTGTTGTTTTTCATCTGATCCGGCTTCCTCCAATTGTTGCATGCCTTACGAGCTGGGCGCCAAAGGGGGCACACAATGATTGGAGAAAGCAGGATTCATCATCAATCTGCTAAAGAAAGCAGGAGCTGTGGGCGGAGGATCGGCGTTATGTTTACCATTATGCAAAGGTATTTTAAAAAGCATCATTGTAAAGTTGTTTAATCTGTTTTTAAGATTACTTTTAGTTACCAGCCACTTATTCATTAAACTTTACAATCATTTTTAACTGAATAGGAAAATAACATGACTAGGCCTGCACATGCTAGATGCACACTCCCTTGGAAGTCCTGGGGCTAAAGTGTATTTACAGTGTAGTGTGAATACTTAGAAAATGTTTTGGTAAATATCTTCCTTTTTTACATAGAGATGTTCAGGTGATATTTTCTAGTCAGCTTTTTTACAGCTATGCTGCATCACTTTCAAGTTCTTCAACATATGGGTATCATCTCTTTAAGATGGTACTAATGGCCAAACAAACCAACCAGTCCGGAAGGTAGCTTATAAAATCTTTATTTAAATACACACACATATACATACATACATGCACACCAACATACACACACACATATATACACTCATACATACATATACACACCCTTCACATATACACTCATACATACACACACATATACATACAGGGAGTGCAGAATTATTAGGCAAGTTGTATTTTTGAGGATTAATTTTATTATTGAACAACAACCATGTTCTCAATGAACCCAAAAAACTCATTAATATCCAAGCTGAATAGTTTTGGAAATAGTTTTTAGTTTGTTTTTAGTTATAGCTATTTTAGGGGGATATCTGTGTGTGCAGGTGACTATTACTGTGCATAATTATTAGGCAACTTAACAAAAAACAAATATATACCCATTTCAATTATTTATTTTTACCAGTGAAACCAATATAACATCTCAACATTCACAAATATACATTTCTGACATTCAAAAACAAAACAAAAACAAATCAGTGACCAATATAGCCACCTTTCTTTGCAAGGACACTCAAAAGCCTGCCATCCATGGATTCTGTCAGTGTTTTGATCTGTTCACCATCAACATTGCGTGCAGCAGCAACCACAGCCTCCCAGACACTGTTCAGAGAGGTGTACTGTTTTCCCTCCTTGTAAATCTCACATTTGATGATGGACCACAGGTTCTCAATGGGGTTCAGATCAGGTGAACAAGGAGGCCATGTCATTAGATTTTCTTCTTTTATACCCTTTCTTGCCAGCCACGCTGTGGAGTACTTGGACGCGTGTGATGGAGCATTGTCCTGCATGAAAATCATGTTTTTCTTGAAGGATGCAGACTTCTTCCTGTACCACTGCTTGAAGAAGGTGTCTTCCAGAAACTGGCAGTAGGACTGGGAGTTGAGCTTGACTCCATCCTCAACCCGAAAAGGCCCCACAAGCTCATCTTTGATGATACCAGCCCAAACCAGTACTCCACCTCCACCTTGCTGGCGTCTGAGTCGGACTGGAGCTCTCTGCCCTTTACCAATCCAGCCACGGGCCCATCCATCTGGCCCATCAAGACTCACTCTCATTTCATCAGTCCATAAAACCTTAGAAAAATCAGTCTTGAGATATTTCTTGGCCCAGTCTTGACGTTTCAGCTTGTGTGTCTTGTTCAGTGGTGGTCGTCTTTCAGCCTTTCTTACCTTGGCCATGTCTCTGAGTATTGCACACCTTGTGCTTTTGGGCACTCCAGTGATGTTGCAGCTCTGAAATATGGCCAAACTGGTGGCAAGTGGCATCTTGGCAGCTGCACGCTTGACTTTTCTCAGTTCATGGGCAGTTATTTTGCGCCTTGGTTTTTCCACACGCTTCTTGGGACCCTGTTGACTATTTTGAATGAAACGCTTGATTGTTCAATGATCACGCTTCAGAAGCTTTGCAATTTTAAGAGTGCTGCATCCCTCTGCAAGATATCTCACTATTTTTGAATTTTCTGAGCCTGTCAAGTCCTTCTTTTGACCCATTTTGCCAAAGGAAAGGAAGTTGCCTAATAATTATGCACACCTGATATATGGTGTTGATGTCATTAGACCACACCCCTTCTCATTACAGAGATGCACATCACCTAATATGCTTAATTGGTAGTATGCTTTCGAGCCTATACAGCTTGGAGTAAGACAACATGCATAAAGAGGATGATGTGGTCAAAATACTCATTTGCCTAATAATTCTGCACTCCCTGTACATACACACATATAATTACATATATACACACACATATACATAAATACACACATATAATTACATACATACACACACATATACATACATACACACATATAATTACATACATACACACACATATACATGCATACACACATATAATTACATACATACATACACACATATAATTATATACATACACACACATATACATACATACACACATATAATTACATACATACATACACACATATAATTACATACATACATACACACATATAATTACATACATACACACACATATACATACATACACACATATAATTACATACATACATACACATATACATACATACACACATATAATTACATACATACATACACATATACATACATACACACATATAATTACATACATACATACACATATACATACATACATACACACATATAATTACATACATACACACACATATACATACATACACACATATAATTACATACATACACACACATATACATAAATACACACATATAATTACATACATACACACACATATACATACATGCACACATATAATTACATACATACACACACATATACATACATACACACATATAATTACATACATACACACACATATACATAAATACACACATATAATTACATACATACATACACATATACATACATACACACATATAATTACATACATACACACACATATACATACATACACACATATAATTACATACATACATACACATATACATACATACATGCACACCAACATACACACAGATATACACTCATACATACATATACACACCCTTCACATATACACTCATACATACAAACACATATAATTACACACACACATTATGAGATTTTACTTTAGTGAGTGCTGAGTAGGCCAGCATACTTTGTTTATGCTGGCTTTTACTGCTTTCCTTAGTGCTGCTGCTTTACTCTTACAGACATCCCAACCTGCAAAAACTAATTTCATGGAGGTGGCTTCCCCTGCTACTGCGCCGCCACCCCCCCTCCCAGTTATATATTGGACACTTTGAAACCCTAAATAAGATAGAGACTTATCATTAAAGTAGCTTTATTGCACAACCACATACAACAAACCTATTTTTCAGTGATCATATGCTTGTTGAATGCTTAAAGGGACACTGAACCCAAATTTTTTCTTTCGTGATTCAGATAGAGCATGACATTATAAGCAACTTTCTAATTTACTCCTATTATCAGATTTTCTTCATTCTCTTGGTATCTTTATTTGAAATGCAAGAATGCAAGTTTAGATGCCGGCCCATTTTTGGTGAACAACCTGGGTTATTCATAAATTCATCCACCAATAAAAAAGTGCTGTCCAGAGGCTGAACCCCAAAAAAAAAAATGCTTAGATGCATTCTTTTTCAAATAAAGATAGCAAGAGAACGAATACAAATTGATAATAGGAGTAAATTAAAAAGTTGCTTAAAATTGCATGCTCTATCTGAATCACGAAAGAAAAAAATGTGTCCCTTTAAATATTTTAATATACGAAATTTAATTACGTGCAGTAAATAAGGTAGCATTTGTGTTTTATTTTATTAAAATCAGTGGGGGCTTTTTGGTTACTGATGCTTTCAGGGTTCTATAACGTCCCAGTAACTAAAGGCATTCCTTAAAGAAACACTTTTCTGTATTTGGGCCACATTGGATCATGGTACTTGGAGTTTCAGGGAGATTGCATTCCATTTGCTGGCATCAGGGAGTCACTATTACAATCAGGGAGACTCCCTGAACTTCAGGGAGAATTGGGGGTGTCTGCTCTTAGGCTAGCAGCATTGTCACAATGTCCTTAAGAGTCCATGCAAAATTCTAAAACTTAGTGCCGGTGCAGGGTGATTTTTTTTTATTGCCCTTATTTTGCAGCAGTGTCTTTTTCCTGGCACTGCTGCTTTACTCCCTGTCCGTAGAGTGGGTTCCCTGCACGGTGTACATGCCACTAGCTAGCTACAGCAGCTACTACAGTCAGTCTGACAACACCCGCCTTCACCCTCTTTCAGAAGCCTGTAAGTGCTACGCACAGTTAATATACTTTTAAATTAATTTGAATGTAAAAAATAAATAAATTCATAAAATACATAATAAATTAAGAACAAATAAAAAACACCTTGCTTGCTAGCGGCGCATTCTGCAGCTGCAGCTCCTGGAACTCTGCACTCCCTGCACCAGCTCTCTACAGGTGGGGGTCAAGAAGAGGGTATAACAGCAGGGCAGGCAGCTAAGCTAGGCTCTCCTGTGTGCAAGGAGGCACCGGAACAGCATCTTGGCCATGACCTGTGCACAGAGGATGCATGATTAGAGCAGCAGGTGTGCAGGGAGCTGCATCCTGTACTCATAGACTAGACACTATGCAATAGTCCTACTGTCTGGTGCACCTTAGTGCTGTGTATTCAGTGTGTGACAAGTAAACCCACCCCATATGCTGTCAGCCAATGAGCCCTTTTCATTTTTTCTTAAGGCCGTCTGCTCTTAATATGAAACTGAATGGCTGATGTCAGAAGTCTCTCATAGGGACAAACTGAGGATGTGCAAAGTTTCAAAAAACACCCTTGGATCATTTTGACAGTATTTTTGTTCAGCTAGATTACGAGTTTTGCGTTATGAGTAAAAAAGCAGCGTTAAGCCTCATAATGCTGCTTTTTTACTACAGCTGCTATTACATGATGTAGCTACAGCTGTCCCGCACACTTTTTTGGCCGTACCGCAAATTAACTTACGCAATTTGCGTATAGTCTATTTTCAATGGGACTTCCATAGCGCCGGTATTACAACCTTTTTTTTGGAGGCCAAAAAGTGAGCGGTAAAGCCAATCTCGCAAGATTCGTAACGCACTCTAAAGTCAGTAGTTATGAGTTTTACACTATATATTAAATGTTTAATATTAAAAGTATTATATGAAAACCACCGGTGGTGAACAATATATAAAAAACATTGATGAACAATACATTATAATTGTTAAAATTATGTGAGGAATAGCCCTCTAAAAAGTTATTCGAAAAAAGATATGACTGTTTGGGGATATGACTCTCTGAATCCAAAATAGGCAGTTCAAAGCAAGCAGTTCAAAGCAAGTATTTATACTCACAACATGCAGTTCAAAGCAGGTATTATGCTTGTGTAGAGAGGTAGGGTAAAGGTTCAGCTGTAATTGATTGCAATGTATGTTTGTACACTATGCTTCATTACTTCACATTACTTGTATCTGCTAAGTCTGTAACTCACTCTTTCCCAGAATCCGAAATCCTTATCGATTTCTCCGCTTATATATGGTGTGACTTCGCTTACCCTTAGATCCGGCGTCTGGTGTGTTACCTTACAAGGATCTACCGTTCTTTACCGTTCTTTACTGTGGGTAGCTATTTCCGGGACACATGTTCAGGTCACAAGTTTTTGATGAACCAATAGAAGAAGCGGATTACCTGGTTGTTGGAAGCAGATCTTTCAATGCAGTGCAGTAAGTGTACAAAGTATCCAGCAAAGATGTATCAAATACTCGATGCATAAAATTCATCAGAGCGCTCTGATCTTGAAGTTAAAAACAGCTTTTCATCATCATCATCATCTACGAGTTTCAGCTTTGCAGCCTTTCTCAAGATGGAACTTTTTTACCCATACTCCCCTATTTATCCATTAATTTCTTAATTGAGGATCTTCCTTCAATTCTTGCTTAAAGGTGAAGCCATTCATTTTATCCATCCTTAGCGGCTTTCTCTTGGGGTTAATATATTTGTAGGCTAAAAGTGCAACAACAATTCTAACAGAGAACAAATCTAATATTACTTCAGAGAGATAAAAAGGATTTCAAATCAATATTGATACAGGCAGAATATTCGCAATACAAACTTTTTAAAGTGAAAAATAAATAAATAAAAATAATTATAATATTAAATGCATCCATCCTAGTGCTTCCCTTAACCTGTTAAGGACATATGACGGAATTTTTCCATCATAAAACAATTGAGCAAACTGAAAGCTGTGTCCTTAAAGGGTTAATACAATCATAATTTAAATAATATTAGTGGATTTATGAATATACTATGTGTTCCCTAAAGTGTATATATTCTTGTGTATAGAACTCACACGCCATATAAATGGAGGTATGTGCACAAATACACGCGTTAACTATTCTACTACTCCTTTTGTGAGTTATTTCATAATGGAATTAAAATATAACTACATTTTTAAAAGTGTATATATATGTATATCCATACAATAAAAATGAAGTATACTATCATTTACTCAAATTTATAGTGCTCAAATTGACCTCTATATGTCATTCCATAATGGAATTCAAATCTAACTCAACATTATGTCCCCTTGGTTCAAAACTTTTAAATAAAAATTAAGTTCTGCTTCTGCCCTTAACAATTTTTTATTTATGTCTCCCCTAAATACAGGTATCCCCTAAATACAGTTTTTTGTAGGAGCATTGTGCTAAGTACACTACATTCCTATCTGTACACCTAATGCAATCTCAAATTTTGGGGTATAAGAAAAATTAAGGGAGATCTAAGGGGGGGGGGGGAGACATAAATAAAAAATTGTTAAGGGCAGAAGCAGAACTTATTTTTTTTTAAAAAAGTTTAGAACCAAGGGGACTTAATGTTGAGTTAGATTTGAATTCCATTATGGAATGACATATAGAGGTCAATTTGAGCACTATAAATTTGAGTAAATGATAGTATACTTCATTTTTATTGTATGGATATATATATATATATATATATATATATATATATATATATATATATACATACATACATATATATACACTTTTAAAAATTTAGTTATATTTTAATTCCATTATGAAATAACCCACAAAGGGAGTAGTAGAATAGTTAACACGTGTATTTGTTCACATACCTCCATTTATATGGCGTGTGAGATCTATACACAAGAATATATACACTTTGGGGAACACATTGGGGCATATGTATCAAGCTCCGAATGGAGCTTGATGCCCTGTGTTTCTGGCGAGCCTGCATGCTCGCCAGAAACAGCAGTTATGAAGCAGCGGTCACAAAGACCACTGCTCCATAACCTGTCCGCCTGCTCTGAGCAGGCAGACACACATCGCCACAATACAACCCGATCTAGTACGATTGGGTTGATTGACACCCCCCCTGCTGGCGGCCTATTGGCCGCGAGTCTGCAGGGGGCGGCATTGCACCAGCAGCTCTTGTGAGCTGCTGGTGCAATGCTGAATACGGCAAGCGTATTTCTCGCCATATTCAGCGAGGTCTGGCGGACCTTATCCGCACTGTCGGATCAGGTCCGCCAGACTTTGATAAATATGCCCCATAGTATATTCATAAATCCACTAATATTATTTGAAATATGATTGTATTAAGGGATGCATTTAATATTATAATTATTTTTATTTATTATTTATTTATTTTTATTTTATTTTTTTCACTTTAAAAAGTTTGTATTGCATATATTCTGCCTGTATTAATATTGATTTGAAATCCCTTTTATCTCTCTGAAGTAATATTAGATTTGTTCTCTGTTAGAATTGTTGTTGCACTTTTAGCCTACAAATATATTAACCCCAAGAGAAAGCCGCTAAGGATGGCTAAAATGAATGGCTACACCTTTAAGCAAGAATTGAAGGACGATCCTCAATTAAGAAATTAATGGATAAATAGGGGAGTATGGGTAAAAAAGTTCCATCTTGAGAAAGGCTGCAAAGCTGAAACGCTTAGATGATGATGATGAAAAGCTGTTTTTAACTTCAAGATCAGAGCGCTCTGATGAATTTTATGCATCGAGTATTTGATACATCTTTGCTGGATAATTTGTACACTTACTGCACTGCATTGAAAGATCTGCTTCCAACAACCCGGTAATCCGCTTCTTCTATTGGTTCATCAAAAACTTGCGACCTGGACACGTGACCCGTAAATAGCTACCCACAGTAAAGAACGGTAGTGCCTAGAAAGGTAACACACCAGACACCGGATCTAAGGGTAAGCCAAGTCACACCATATATAAGCGGATAAATCGATAAGGATTTCGGATTCTGGGAAAGAGTGAGTTACGGACTTAACAGATACAAGTAATGTGAAGTAATGAAGCATAGTTTACAAACATACATTGCAATCAATTACAGCTGAACCTTTACCCTACCCCTCTACTCAAGCATAATACAGGGGATTCAGACACCTGCCAACCAGTTTTGGTACAAAATACCTGCTTTGAACTGCATGTTTTGAGTATAAATACTTGCTTTGAACTGCCTATTTTGGATTCAGAGAGTCATATCCCCAAACAGTCATATCTTTTTTAGAATAATTTTTTAGAGGGCCATTCCTCACATAATTTTAACAATTATAATTTATTGTTCATCAATGTTTTTTATATATTGTTCACCACCGGTGGTTTTCATATAATACTTTTAATATTAAACATTTAATATATACATTTTATTTTAAGTCACTTGAGGTGCGTAAGTTTTTTCAGTAATCACTTTTGATCTCTCATATAGCTGCTTGTTTGTAGCGCTCCCCTGGTTGGTCTCCTTACATTTGTTATTTTTCGAAGTGATTGGGATTTCACTTTGTCAGGGGCAGCTGAGCTATATTTTCAGGGTTCTTTTTTTGTTTGTTATGAGTTTTACACTACAGAGCTGTAGCATAAAACTCATAACTTAAGTGTTAAAAAGTACACTAACACCCATAAACTACCTATTAACCCCTAAACCGAGGCCCTCCCGCATCGCAAATACTAAAATAAAAATATTATATATATAACCCCTAATCTGTCGCTCCCGACATCGCCACCACTAGAATAAGGAGAAGTCTTCATCCAAGCCGGGAGAAGTGGTCCTCCAGACGGGCAGAAGTCTTCATCCAGACAGCATCTTCTATCTTCATCCATCCGGCGCGGAGCGGGTCCATCTTCAAGACATCCGGCGCAGAGCATCCTCTTCTGCCGACGACTACCTGATGAATGAAGGTTCCTTTAAGTGACATCATCCAAGATGGCGTCCCTTAGATTCCGATTGGCTGATAGAATTCTATCAGCCAATCGGAATTAAGGTTGAAAAAATCCTATTGGCTGATTGGATCAGCCAATAGGATTGAGCTTGCATTCTATTGGCTGTTCCAATCAGCCAATAGAATGCGAGCTCAATCCTATTGGCTGATTGGATCAGCCAATAGGATTGAAGTTCAATCCTATTGGCTGATTGCATCAGCCAATAGGATTTTTTCAACCTTAATTCCGATTGGCTGATAGAATTCTATCAGCCAATCCGAATCTAAGGGACGCCATCTTGGATGACATCACTTAAAGGAACCTTCATTCATTGGGTAGTCATTGGCAGAAGAGGATGCTCCGCGCCGGATGTCTTGAAGATGGACCTGCTCCGCGCCGGATGGATGAAGATAGAAGATGCCGTCTGGATGAAGACTTCTGCCCGTCTGGAGGACCACTTCTCCCGGCTTGGATGAAGACTTCTCCCAACTTCGTTGAGGACTTCTTTCCGCTTCGATGAGGACTTCTCCTGGCTTCGTTGAGGATGGATGTCGGCTCTTCAAAACTGTAAGTGGATCTTCAGGGGTTAGTGTTAGGTTTTTTTAAGGGTTTATTGGGTGGGTTTTATTTTTAGGTTAGGGCTTTGGGCTGAAATAGAGCTAAATGCCATTTTAAGGGCAATGCCCATCCAAATGCCCTTTTCAGGGCAATGGGGAGCTTAGTTTTTTTTAGTTAGGGTTTTATTTGGGGGGTTGGTTGTGTGGGTGGTGGGTTTTACTGTTGGGGGGGTTGTTTGTATTTTATTTTACAGGTAAAAGAGCTGATTTCTAAGGCTATTGGTAGTTTAGTTTAGGCTAGGGTTTTTTTTATTTGGGGGGGCTTTTTTATTTTGATAGGGCTTTTAGATTAGGTGTAATTAGTTTAAATATCTGATAATTTGTTTTTTATTTTGTGTAATTTAGTGTTTTTTTAAAATTAGGTATTTGATTTAATTTAGTTAATTGTATTTAATTTAGATAATTTATTTAATTGTAGTGTAGTGTTAGGTGTTAGTGTAACTTAGGTTAGGTTTTATTTTACAGGTAAATTTGTATTTATTTTAGTTGGTAGTTATTAAATAGTTAATAACTATTTAGTAACTATTCTACCTAGTTAAAATAAATACAAACTTGCCTGTAAAATAAAAATAAACCCTAAGCTAGCTACAATGTAACTATTAGTTATATTGTAGCTAGCTTAGGGTTCATTTTATAGGTAAGTATTTAGTTTTAAATGGGAATTATTTAGTTATTAATTGTAGGTTTTATTTAGATTTATTTTAATTATATTTAAGTTAGGGGGTGTTAGGGTTAGGGTTAGGGTTAGGTTTAGGGGTTAATAAATATAGTATAGTGGCGGCGACGTTGGGGGCGGCAGATTAGGGGTTAATAAATGTAGTTGGGTGGTGGCGATGTTAGGGGCGGCAGATTAGGGGGTTAATAATATTTAACTAATGTTTGCGATGCGGTAGTGCGGCGGTTTAGGGGTTAATATGTTTATTATAGTGGCAGCGATGTCCGGAGCAGCAGAATAGGGGTTAATAAATATAATGTAGGTGTCTGCAATGTCGGGGGCGGCAGATTAGGGGTTAATAAGTGTAAGATTAGAGGTGTTTAGAATCAGGGTTCATGTTAGGGTGTTAGGTGGAAACATAAAATGTTTTTCCCCTTAGGAATCAATGGGGCTGCGTTGTGGAGCTTTACGCTGCTTTTTTTGCAGGTGTTAGACTTTTTTTCAGCCGGCTCTCCCCATTGATGTCTATGGGGAAATCGTGCACGAGCCAGTACAACCAGCTCACCGCTGACTTAAGCAGCGCTGGTATTGGAGTGCTGTATGGAGCTCAATTTTGCTCTACGCTCACTTCTTGTCTTTTAACGCCTGGTTTATAAAAACCTGTAATACCAGCACTGTAGGTAAGTGAGCGGTGACAATAACGTACAAGTTAACACCGCACCCCTCACAACGCAAAACTCATAATCTGGCCGTATGATTTTTGTTGTTGTTATTATAAGTATTTTTATTAATATTTTAAACTAACCCCCAGCCCTCCTGAAAATAACTAGTAACCTACCTGACTGCCCCTCCTTACAATAGCATTTTTTTTTTTTATGTATTTAATATATTGTTGCCACAAAAAACCTGGTGTAGCACTGCCCCTATATATTTGTAATTTCTCTATGTGCTTTGTACCCATAGATAACTGCCTAAGTCACAGAAAGCTTTGTTTCC
>NC_069503.1:726991736-727054236 GCF_027579735.1 Bombina bombina | reverse complement strand
TTATTAAGTTAAATCTATGTACTTATACAATGTATTATTGGCAAGATCTATATAGAAATCCCTGATGCAACAATTAGAAAGAGAAGAGATATGAATGTGTTTAAAGTGACAGTCTACACTAAAATTGTTATTGTTTAAAAAGATAGATAACGCCTTTACTACCCAGTCCCCAGTTTAGCACAACCAACATTATTATATTAATATACTTTATAACATTTAAACCTCTAACTTTCTGCCTGTTTCCAAGCCACTATAGACAGCCTCTTATCACATGCTTTTTTATTTTCACAACAGGAGACTGCTAGTTCATGTGGGCCATATAGATAACATTGTGCTCACACCTGTGGAGTTATTTAAGAGTCAGCACAACACTGCACTAATTGGCTAAAATGCAAGTCAAAAGATAATAAATAAAAAGTCATTTGATCAGGGGGCTGTCAGAAGATGCTTAGATACTAAGTAATCACAGAGATAAAAGTATATTAATATAACTATGTTGGTTATGCAAAACTGGGGAATGGGTAATAAAGGGATTGTTTATCTTTTAAAACAATAAAACTTCTATTGTAGACTGTCCCTTTAATTTAGAGTATATGATTTATATACATAGTATACAAATCTTTATGCAACCTTTATTTTAATACCACCTTTATTTTCAATTAAAAAATATTTTTATATTCAAAAAAATGTATTCAATGAGAGAGAAATAAAAGGTTTTTAAATGAAGATTTGGCAAGTGGGTAGCATCTTGAGAAAACCCTATATACAGGCGAACTTAACACCAAATACGGTGATAGATAAGACAGTCTGCAACACAAAGGACTCTATTTGTCTACGCATAATAATAAAGTGAGGGTGAAGTATGTTTTGAAGTGACGTCACGTTGTCCAACTTGTGTATACCCGGAACGCTGACTGTGAACAGAGGTGAGAGGGATACAAGTATCCATAACAGGGATCAATTTTGCAGAGCATAAGTTGCTGAACTGTACCTATCGTACTGAGTGAGGTGGTGAGTGACAACACTGGAGGCTCTAACGTATAAGGCAAGTGGCGGTATTAACAATCCACTAAGGTTTTTTTGATCTTTCATCATCCAAGGAAGGTATATACTGAATTACCAGTAATGGTTCATAGTGACTACCTACACCATATAAACTATTTTTAAGACTATCCTGCTTAATAGGATTTTTACCCAGGATTGCTCTTATTGACTTATATTTTATATTTTTAATTTAAGGTAGTATTTATTTATTTTGGGAGACGTCCCTATTTAGTGTTTTTTTGTGTGTATTATTTTATGTAAGTCATTGGAATAAATGTGTAATAAGTATTTAGCTTTTTAAGCGCCCTCTGATTTTCATGACATAGGTAATATCCTTAGATTAGTATCTACAATATCCAATGTTTAAACATTTTCTTTTAGTGAGGAATGTGATGCATAAGACTTAGACACACTTTGGCAGGAAAGTCATAATATCTCTGATTTTCAAAAGACTGGTAGTTTTTATGGTTTTAGGAGACCCTCTACCTTCTATCCAATTCAAAGTAGAGGTTGAGTGTTGGAAACTTTTTACAAAAGAGTGGAGTCTGATCTTGTCGATTTAAAACATCACAGAGCTACAGTAATTGACAACTTGTCCAGAGCTGAAAGGAAATGTCTTATGGAGCTACAAGAAAATAAGCAAATTGTCATAAAGGCAGCAGACAAGGGTGGCTCTCTTGTTGTTTTAAACCAGCAAGATTATATTAATGAGTCACTCAAACAGTTAAATAACATTGATGGATATGAGAGATTGTTGGGAAACCCCCGTTAATAGGTATCAGAGAGAGTTAAAAGATTTATTGCATGATGGTTTTGATAAAAACTTCTTTGACAGAAACACCTTTGAATTTTTGTTGTTAGAATCACCTGTTACACCTATATTTCACCACCTTCCAAAGGTGCATAAATCCCTAACTAATGTGAAGAGGAGGCCCATCATCAGCGGGTACAGAGCATTTGTCTGAATAGCTTGATGTTATACTTCAGTCTTTTGTAACAGCGTTACCAAGTAATCTTATAGATACAAAGCACCTGCTCAATATCTTAAAGACAGAATTCTATAGGAATGAGTGTAGTTGGCTTACTATAGATGTTACATCTTTATATTCTTCTATACCCCATGAAAAGGGGGTTCAAGCCATAAGATATTTTCTAACTTTGTGATAGCTGTTACTTGGTTTCTCCTTACGCACAATTATTTTCAATTTAAGGGGAGTTTCTATTTGCTAAGGTGTGGGACAGTTCTGGGGGCCAAATTTGCTCTGTCTTATGCCAACCTATACTTAGGTTGGTGGGAGCTTTCCCACATCTATGCAATAGATAAACACTTCAAACAAAATATAAAAATCTAAACAAGGTTTATAGATGACTTGATTTGGTTTTGGTGGGGGAGATTTAAAATCCCAACAACTCATGGATGACATTAATAGTCATGACTATAATTTGGTATTTACCCAAGAACAATAAGCTTTTTGGATGTAACTTTGATAGGTTACTCCAATGGAGATATAACAACCAATGTTTACAGAAAGCCCTTAACAGGCAATACACTGTTGCATGCAAAAAGCTGTCACCCATATCATGTTCCCTATCCTTTGCCAAAAGGAAAGTATATTTGTTTAAAACAAAATTGCTCAGATGTAGCCCAGTATAGACAACAAGCGGATCAATTGACTCAACGTTTAGAAGAGGAAGTTATTCCTCTCATGTCAATAATAAAGCTAAACTCAAGGTAGATCAAATGGATCTTAATAATTTGTTGCAAGACAAACCGAAACAAAATATAGGAGGTTTTCAGGGTGTAACCATTGTGACTGATTTAAGCACTCAATATCATCAGGTTTGTACAATAATAAGAAAACATTTAAAAATGTTGGCAGCCGATGATAAATTGATTGGAGTGGTGGAAAGTGGTATTAGATGTTTATACAGGAGGGGGTGCTCTTTGGGCAACATTTTGCTTTCTTCAGTTTTAAAGCCAGTAACTCAACCACAAAGTTCATAGTTAACAGATTTGGGCATGTGTAGGTGTAGACACACTAGATGCAGGTCTTGTGACTATGTTGAGGTTGCAACTACATTTACTTCAATGGTCACCAATAAAACATATCCTATTAATAGGTGTCTTAATTGCACCTCAATATTTGTCATTTACCTTGCATCATGTGTATCCTGTCATGCCCAGTATGTAGGTCTCACGACTCATGACGTTAAAACACGAATTAGAAAATACTTGTCTTCCATTACTATTGGTACCTCTACCACACCTCTCGTGCAACACTTTGAGCAGAAACATGGTTGCAGTGAGGCCACTTTAAGATGGAAAGCAATTGAACAAGTGGTTAGGCCTAAAAGAGGAGGAGATAGGGATAAAATCCTGAGTAAACGTGAAAAGTTTTGGATTTTTAAATTACGCACAAGAGTACCATTAGGTCTAAATGCTGAATATGATTTAATTCATTTCTGGGAGTAGGGCATAACTAGTCTTTAACTAAGTGCATACATTTCCCATTTTTTGAGTAATCATATAACTATTTTGGTAACTATGGCAATGTAATACTGATACTGTACAATTGCAAAAAGATATTTAGTTACATGGTATGTACTTTATATCCAGTAACTTAACATGGGATCAAACAGTTTTGGATATGCATGTTTCTTTAAATAAGAATGGAATCAGTGATGTCATGTTTTTGTGCACCAATGAATGCTGTTTTATACCATATTAAATCAAGTTGTGATAGTATGCACCTCAAGCCATGACTGCAGCTATATGCAGAAATGCATGACACACTGTGTTCTAATTACTTTTTTTTATTAATTTTGCCAATAAAAGATATGTTTTATAAATAAAAAGGGCTTACTGTATCCTTGAATATTTTTATATTGTAAATACATATATATATACACATATAAAAACATAAATACATATGTACACACATATAGACATACATATATATTTAGACATGTATATTTATGTATCTCAATATTAAAGCCCTTTGCCTGCCTTTTTTTTCTAACACCTGAGATAACTTTGAGCCATTATAACTTTTTTTGTGCAATATTTTTTTTTATTATTAGATAGCGTTATTATGAGTGTAATTGTATTGTGTAATTTATTTTTGATGGGTTTTTATGACACTTTTTTGTTTTGTGAAACAGTTAACAGAGCTCGCTAACCCAACAAGCGTTAACTTCAATTACACTCAAGTGATTGCATTTACCTTCAACTTTTAATACAAGTTCAATTTTACTTGCACGAAAACGAGTGTGAAAACCCGATATCGCTTGCTTGCAAACTATAGTGCTACACTTGTAATATGGCCCTATATCTTATAATCACCTCTATTTTTTGTATTTTTTGTGTTTTTATATTAAGATAATAAGTATTTTTTGTATTATAGCACATCTTTTATCTTTCGGTTTGCGAGATAAGGCAGTGAGATCTGCAAAGGGAAAATGTTGAGACCTAGTAGAGAAACTTTAGCCACGCCCATAAAATTCCCCAAAACACATTTTGTATTAAAAGTACAAATTTCACAAAGGTTTTTTTTGCATATGCAGCATTGTTTTATTAAAATTTCTACTGTATCCATTAAATATTTTTTCTGCATAATTTTAATGTAAATATTAATTTTCCATAAAATACTATTTTCCCAGAACAATTTTGTTATGATTTTTAATACTATTTAACTATTCAATTTTTGCTGCATATTTTTATTTCAATATGTCTTTTACTCATTTTATACAAAAAAAATTGAGCCCTATTGTAATGTATACACTGTTACACCTCCTTCATATACTTAAAAGCAGGAAACACCACTTTGCAACACACACACTGTCCTCAAAGTAAAAACTACCTTTAGAAAATTCCAACATGAGATTCATAACACTGGTGAAATTTCTTAGAAAATCATGAAAGCTCAGTGATCTTTAGATAATCGGGCCCTTAGTCTTGTTCATCTTGTGAAGGACAGAACAAAGACTGGAAGGGTTCAATAGAGGAATCACCTTAATGGTAGTAATAGGGGCCCAGCCAAACTTTTTTCACCATTTTACCTAGAGCGATATTAGCATATCTAATAGGAAAATCTATGAAGCTGCAGGCGGACAAGTTCTCAATCAGAGAACCTGTCCACCTGAAATTGCCACTGGGCAAAATTTAAGACTGCAGAAGAGCTCTGTTATTCCATCTTGCCCCCTTCTCTTGGGCAACTAATTGCATGAGAGCATGACCTCTCAATCAGCCTAACAAGGATAATAAGCGTAGATTGCTTCTTAAATTTGTGGTTGCAGACTCCCTCTTGCAAGCCAGAACTGCAATTTTTAGAAGCTGTGAATGTAACTTGAGAAATTTTTACCATAAGTATAGATTTTTCAAAACCTACAATAATAGATCAAATTAACACGTTTTTGCCAAGAGACCAGTGCAACTCATACTTATTTTGGACAAACGTCACTGCATAGTGATAAAAATTAAGATTTATTCACTAATAAACACAAAACTCAGCACTATATGGTAATGCAAGGCATCTATACACTAAAGAAAAAGGGGGGTACTAATGGCACTGCTTAAATTTACAACTTAGGGTAGCCTATTTGTCTCTGGATCTGGTAATAAGATATAGGTATCAGTCCAGATATATTTTGTTACAAAAAGATGGCTGAGGTGCTGTGTACTTGTTTTGTGAAACGAAAATTATCAATCCTAGGATTGATGGATTGTACACCTATATAGCACTCATTCCCTAATTGATAGTGGCAAAAATTGGACAAGATCTGTGTCTCCTGGGAGGAGAGTGTGCGTGGGGATGTTATTAAAATATAACCTTTATTGGTAATTTTTAAAATACAAGGCAACAAACACAATTGACATACATACTTTATTAAAAACACAGGTTTGGGTCTTTGAAAGTTTTATCCGTTATTCACGGAATACCTTATGTGGTTATGGTGTATATTAGAAATCACTTGAGTTTCAAGTCTCAGTAATTGTATAATATTTTAATATACTTAGAGCTTGCATCCAGTGGAGCTGTTTGGTTATGATATTTACTCTAATATTATATATGTGGTCTGTGACTCACCATTGAATTCAAATTATAATATTAGAGGTATTAACGTAAATATCCCATAGTATCACCAAAGTTTGTTATTAATGCTTATAGTATTGCATAGAATATGCAACATATTCTATGCAATACTATAAGCATTAATAACAAACTTTGGTGATACTATGGGATATTTACGTTAATACCTCTAATATTATAATTTGAATTCAATGGTGAGTCACAGACCACATATATAATATTAGAGTAAATATCATAACCAAACAGCTCCACTGGATGCAAGCTCTAAGTATATTAAAATATTATACAATTACTGAGACTTGAAACTCAAGTGATTTCTAATATACACCATAACCACATAAGGTATTCCGTGAATAACGGATAAAACTTTCAAAGACCCAAACCTGTGTTTTTAATAAAGTATGTATGTCAATTGTGTTTGTTGCCTTGTATTTTAAAAATTACCAATAAAGGTTATATTTTAATAACATCCCCACGCACACTCTCCTCCCAGGAGACACAGATCTTGTCCAATTTTTGCCACTATCAATTAGGGAATGAGTGCTATATAGGTGTACAATCCATCAATCCTAGGATTGATAATTTTCGCATCTATACACTAATAAACATGCTGCAGTGTATAAATAATAAAGAGTACCTATACATTGATAACATATATGCTGCACTGTGTAATGGCGTTGAGGGTTCATACACTAAAAAACAGAGCAGCCTACCCTGTGTAATGATGGGTGCCTATACATTTATATTGAGCACTCTGTGCTGCATAATGGAGTTGAACATTTATACACTGAAAATGAACACACAACACTTTATAATGATCCAAATGCAAATAGAGAAAGAAATAGAGTCGGGGCAACAGGCTCAAAACATAAAACAGTTTTATGTTTTGAGCCTGTTGCCCCGACTCGCTTTCTTTCTCTATTTGTATTTGGATACATTTGACAGACCCAGGGAAGGTCTGTTGGCGGTTTGCGGGGCAACGCTGAAAGCAGCTGCTTTACTAGGATGCGTTGAAAGGGGAGGACCAACTATAAAGGATTCAGACTGGGACCGTGGTGGATGCCTGAGCTTGGTTGGCGGAGAGGCAACAAATGGAGCATAAGGTACTGTTAATCCATATAACAGTTTATATTGACTGTGCTTTCTCTTTTATATAAGCGGATTGTTGGCTATTTGATCCCCAGTCCAATTCTGTTAGAGCGCTAACTAAGGGATTGTTTGAAGGAGAGGAGAGAGACTTTATAATGATGCCATGTATCTATACACTGAAATAGGACATGTTGTGCTGAATAAAGTTTATGGCCAAATATACACCTTGATGTATAGGTATGCATGTAGAGTAGACAGATAAAAAACATAGTGCACTGATGTCTTGCAGTATATCAAAGGTTGGAGCCATGCCAGTGCTCCTGTGGGTGTCCATAAGCTCCAGTAATACCCATTAGGGTTTGAGTGGAGGTGAGTCAAGTCCCACTATTGACACTGGCACTATCGTTTAGGAATAAACCGGGATGTGCAGTGAGATATTTCAACCAGATGCTTCCAACTGTTCTGGCTGATCTGCACTTTTTGCCTCCCTAACTTTCAGGGCAATCCCCTCCCATTTTAGTCATTATGCCACACATATGGAGCCTACTATGAAGCCCAAGTTGGGCACAAAAAAAATAATATATACACATTTATACACATTAAAAAAGGTATGTACTGCACCATATTAGCACCTGCCCCCCCCCCCCCACACACACACACACACACCTCAATAACTAAGTAAAGCATCCTAGTTCTCTGGAATGAACCTACCAGCAAAATGAATTAAATAAATGTTGCAAAGGCCCCATTGAGCATCAGTCTACCCAGGGATAGCATCTCTGGGTAAAGAAAGTAGATTGGAAGTGCTTACATACCAGATAAGAATACTAAAGAATGGAAAGTAGGAAAGGAGCAGTCATCCTTCTTCTGACAGACAGAACTAAGAATGGAAGGAGTCACATTTATGGTTGTAATAGGGGACTATCCAACTTCCTCATAGGGGCAATGACAGGGAGAGCCAAGATATATATATTTTTCCAAAAAAGATAAATGTAAAATATCTTCACACCACACAAGCTAGAAGGGCAGAAAGGGGGTCACTTTAAAGTTTTACTAATTACATTTTGTAAAAGATCTGCAGATATAACTGTCTACAGTATTTACTATAATCTGTTCTTTGGCCTTTGTGTTTCATTTTGTCTTGCCTTACTATCTCAGGAAGGAAAAGCCACACAAAGATAGCAAGCATAGCATTCATCAGCGTGTGATGCCAAACTACAAGCTGTTTGGAAAAAAATACAAAAATGTATTTGTTCTGGAGGCGTAAAACAAAGATTTCAGTTTAGAAGGCCTTTACCTAAATTGTAATTGAACGCATTTAAGTTGTTTTGGACACAGATGAATATTCAATGTATTATTTGACAGTGAAAATAATTCTAATTTGCAAAACAGCATGATATTCCCAATAGTTTAATGACGCATGTAAAAGAATTATTTAAAAATATCAAACCTTTTTTTAAATTGTGTTTGGAGTAAAGACAAGAATTATGAAGTTTACTAAACTT
The DNA here is from genome assembly GCF_027579735.1 of Bombina bombina. Taxonomy (NCBI): domain Eukaryota; kingdom Metazoa; phylum Chordata; class Amphibia; order Anura; family Bombinatoridae; genus Bombina; species Bombina bombina. The sequence continues at coordinate 727,045,508 of NC_069503.1, read as the reverse complement.
ATACCAAACAGATTGAATTTGCTATATTCTTCATCAAACTCACAGGCAGCAATTCCAGTTCATCCAGATTCCCTTTTGAAGGGAATTCTTTACAGGGTTATCAATTTCTAAGCCATTCCAATCCAGTTGAAAACTCTCTGATACTCAGTTTATCACAATAACTTCAAATGTATTTGTAACACAATAGGGGACAGTTTAACATTGGTATTCCAATCCATAAGAAAACTATAACATAACTTGTTTGTGTGTCTCTTTTCAGTATTAAAGGGATATGAAACCCCAAAATCAGACAATTCAATTTAAAAAAAGTTTCCAAAATTTTTCTATTATCAAATTATCTTCATATTTTTTGTTGAAGAGATACCTAGATAGGTGTCTAGGGCACTAAATGTCAGGAGACAGTGCTGCCATATAGTGCTCTTGCAAATGGATAACATTCTTGCATTACTGCTGCCATATACTGCTCTAGACTTTTACATGCTCCTGAATTTTTCTCAGTTACCAAGAAAATGAAAATAATTTGAAATTAAAAGTAAGTTAGACAGTTGTTTAAAATTGCATGCTCTATCTGAACCATGAAAGAAAAAATGTGGGGTTTCGTGTTCTTTTAAAAAAATGTAATCACTGCATTACAAATTATCAGTATACACAATAAATGCATTACAAATATTAAAGCACAATTTGCCCAATTTAGGAAGAAAATCCTTGACATGTCTGTTGGTTATATTTATCGTATTGCTGCGATAAATTTGATGCTACCAATTAGGAACACATATAAATGAGCCCTTGTACATATCAAACAATCACTGTGTAGCATATAGAACGGTTAGGGTTCTAAATTCCATACAATGCACTTTAGCCTCTGTATTGACTACAAGTTACAGCTTTAAATTACAGGAAAAACAGGCAAAATAAATTAAAAAAGTGAACTGAACACTTCGCTAGAAGTAATCTTTTAAACACGGGTCGGTTGAGAGACTGGAAGAAGTCCAGCAAAGACCTGGCTCAGCATCTGGCAGCTTCATCTGGATTCAAAGTTGACCCTTCTGCAGTCCAAAGAAGCTTGATCAGGAATGGTCAGCCAAGAAACCACTTTTTTTTCGAAAAGGGAACAGGGTGAAAAGGCTAAGATATGCTAAAGCTCAAAAAGGGCAAGGTTACAAGTCGCGTGTTATGAGTTTTCCGCGTGATATGGTCTTTTCGCAATTAATTTCCATTGCACAGCTATTACAAGTCTTGAAAAATTGCGATTGCACATGCGCATTCACCTTTTACGCAACAATCCTTTCCGTGCTAAAAGAGCTGTAGTTAACAGTTTTGCGCAACATAACAGTTTCACGAAACACTTCAAAATCTAATAAAAATATTGCACACAAAAGTTATAAGTAAGAAAAAAAAAGCAGACACAGGGATTTTACATTGACATACATAGAGAAACATGGATTTATATGTATAGAGATATGTTTAACAATGGAGATAATTAAAAGATTTTACATTACAATCTTATGCATATTAACCCCTTAGTGACCAGACCATTTTTCAATGTTCTTACCGTTAAGGACCAGGGCTATTTTTACATTTCTGCAGCGTTTGTCTTTAGCTATAATTTTCCTCTTACTCATTTACTGTACCCACACATATTATATACAGTTTTTCTCACCATTAAATGGACTTTCTAAAGATACCATTATTTTCATCATATCATATAATGTACACTAAAACCAATTTTAAAATATGATGAAAAAAATGGAAAAAAACACACTTTTTCTAACTTTGACCCCCAAAATCTGCCACACATCTATAACCACCAAAAAGCACCCATGCTAATTAGTTTCTAAATTTTGTCCTGAGTTTAGAAATACCCAATGTTTAAATGTTCTTCGCTTTTTTTGCGAGTTATAGAGCAATAAGTACAAATAGCACTTTGCTGTTTCCAAACCATTTTTTCCCCCAAAATTAGCGATAGTTACATTGTAACTGTAATAAATGCTTAAAATAAGTAAATATTTATTTTGAGGATGTGAACACATTCTTAAAGTAAGATACGTTTTGTGATATAATTAGCCTTGCAATAAGTAAAGTGTAAGCAGATAAATTATATATGTCTCAAAAAATATAAGTAATAGCAAAACTAGGTTTTACAGTAATGGCTAGTACTCTTTTTGAGTGGAGTTTATTATGCAGATAAACATATAATCAGATATGCTAAGATTAGAGTTGGTAAAAACAGCTTTAAATAAGAATCAATAAATGCACAATGTGATAAGAGTATCCTTCTTTATACTGCAGTTAATTAACGTTAAGATATTAAGCAAACTGATGTTGATGAGAATAGATAAGTAAATGAAGGTCCGCAAGTCACAGAAAGAAAATCTCTCACCCCTTATACTTTTAAACAGGTAGATCTCGGAAGAGCAGCTTCAGGCGACAAGACACAGCGTTTAGGTGTGCAGGAAGCGTGGAGAGACGCGTCAATCAGCTGAGTGGCTCTGTGGTGTGACCTCAGCAGTGTGGAGGAGGCTGAAGCGGTTCAGAAGCAGACAGGAATGATGGAAGGTAAATTCCTAGTAGCAAAACAATGAGGGAGAGGATCCAAATGTCCGTAGGTCAGGGAGGACAAGAACAAGTTGAATGATTTTCCTGAAAACGGAAGGAAGTAAATCCTAGAACAAATTCAAAGGAGAACGAGTAAGGCTTAACAGAAGTACGTAAACTTTAATACCAAGCAATGTGTTGATGGAAGGAGGGCCCTTAAATAGTGTTAGAAAAGAGGATGTTAACATCTCTTAAAGGGCCAGATATCACAGAGCTCCCTCCTTTACAAACCACTCCGGGGTTCAAGGCCGGGATCCATCAGGATGCCTCCTATGAAAAATGGAAACCAGTCTCTGAGCAGACAGGTTGACTGAAGGATCCCAGGAGTCATCTTCACTTGGAAAACCTTTCCAGTATATTAGTTATTGTAGTCGACCGGAAATTTTCCTCAAGTCCAATATTTCTTCAACCTCATATTCAATATCAGGTGCAATAGGAGGAGAACTTGACTGTGGAGTGTGCAAATTATGGAGCGTCTTGTAAGGCTTAAGTAAGGAAACATGGAATGTTGAATAAATTTTATATCATTTTTGGAGGTTCAATGTGACTGCATTTTCGTTTACCACTTTTTTAATAGGGAAAGGACCAATATAGAATATATTAAATTTCCTACTAGGGACTGTCAATGTCAGGTTCTTGGTAGAAAGCCAAACCAGGTCTCAGACTACATACTGAGGTGATGGCTGATGTCTCAAGTCATAATACTTTTTCTGTCTTTGGCCTCGCTTCCATTGAGTCATTAAAAATGGAGCCGTAAGCTACCAAGCGGACGACAGCTAAAAGTAATTTACGGCTCCATTTTAGTAGCAGGTTTCCATTGAAATATTTTGCGGATAGCGTGCAGTCGCTCATTTCGTGTAGCTGTACGTTAACGTTGTGTTAACGCTTCCATCTGACATCGCATTTCTTGAAAATCAATTAGTTGCTAAGGTAACCCAACCTTACACTATAGAATTTACGTTTAACGTCCGTGCTCCTTACCTGTGATCACCTCTCAATAAAAATAAAGATACACTTATCCATATTTTTAATAATCAAATATTATTTTTTAATATAATTATATTTACCACTTCATAAATATAAGTAATATGTATTGCTGCCCTAGGCATAGGTCTAGTTTGCATTTTGTAGATATGTTCTTGCATATATTATTATATTTAAATATATACTGATATTTCTATTAGAATATAAGTTCAACTATTCCTATACATGAGACAACAATAAATATCACTTATAACAATTTATTTCTACATTACAACACTTGCATTATTTGCAAGTTTTATAATTTCAATAGAAAATAGGTCTCAAAAAGCACAATTTTCCTCTTTTACACCTAGTTGAGCTGGGTGTAATATTTCTCAATGTATCGACAGCCTCCGACAGTATATTAACGGTTTGCGCTTTCATTGGAAACCTGGTATAATTTATCGATTATCGACTTCTATTACTTTCTATGGGACGCGAAGATTTTTTCGGCAGCCGGAGTCCAGCTGCCTATATTGAGGTATAACGCGCCATTGGAAACAGTTGATAAATGATATTGCTTTTGACAGCATATTTAACGGTTTGCGAGTGCACGCAAACTGAATTACGACTCAATGGAAGTGAGGCCTTTTTTGGGCTTCTCTGATATTATCAGAGAGAAGAGTAAAAATTTCGGACATGGTATTTGTAAGGTTATTAACAATAGGACAGTCACTTTGAAAATCTGGGTAAAGATGAAAAGTAGGATGATATCCAAAGTTTGCAAAAAAAAGGGGTAGTCTTGATAGATGAATAGTAAGTATTATTGTGTGCGAATTTGACAATGGCAAAAGTGATGTCCAGTTATCATGATATTGTGATGTATAACATCTTATATATTCCTCCAACCAATGATTGATTTGCTCCGTCTGTCCATTGGTCTGTGGCTGGAAAGTGGTTGACAATCTTTGGTCAAATTTAAGTGTCAAACATAATTGTTTCCACACTTTAGAGGTAAATTGACTACCTCTATCGGTGGTTATAGTAGATGGAATACCATGGAGTTTGATCACATTTTGTATAAGTAATTTAGCTATTTCCATGCTAGTGGGTATCCTGTGATATGGAACAAAGTGAGCCATCTTGGAAAACAAATCCACAATAACCATGATTATATTGTTTTTCTCTGAGATAGGTAAATCAACAATAAAATCTATTGCTATCTCTTTCCAAGGTCTTTCAGGGATAGCCTATTGATTTTTTGCGATCAGTTTTACGAGTTGTACAGATTTTGCATGTTTCAATATGTTTTGAGATATCTTTAAGTTTGTTCAGCCACCAGTAAGATCTCTTAATTAACTCAGAAGTTCTATTAACTCCAGGGTGTGCAGCTAACTGTGATTCATGAACTGTTGTTAATATTAAATCTCTTAGATTGGGTGGAACTTACAATCTTTTAAAATGATAGAACAACCCCCCTGATGCTGTTGCAAATCATAACTAGCTTTAGTTAAGTCATACATTTGCTCCTGTTTAAACATATTAATTGAGGGTATGAGAGCACCAAGTATATGGTCTGGAGGTATGAGCGGAGCAACAGTAGGTGTTATGATGGGTTTTTGTGGAAGCCTAGATAAGATATCAGCTTTAGTGTTTTTGGAAGCAGGTCTGTATGTTATTGTGTAATGAAATCTAGAAAAGAACAGACTGGCTCCAACATACTTGTCTTGAGGTAAGAGTACGATTGGTCTTAAGATATTGTAGATTACGGTGATCCGTGTAAATTATGATAGGTTCAACCGTACCTTCAAGTAGATGTCGCCAATGTTCTAATGAACTTTTCATAGCCAATAACTGCTTCTCCCCAACATGTTAATTCAGTTCAGATGGGTTTAACACCCGTGAGTAGTATGCTACTGGATGTAATAGACCAGAGGTAGGTGATTTTTGTGATAGTACAGCTCCAATTGCATAGTCTGATGCATCTATTTCTAAGGTATACTGTAATTGTGGATTTGGAAATGAGAGTATGGGTGCTGATGTTAAAGCTTTTTTAAGAAACATGAAAGCTTCTTCAGCAGGTCTACACCAGTGGAAATGTGAATCTGATTTAGTAAGGTTTGTTAATGGTTTTGCTAACTTGGAGAAGTTTTTTATAAACTTTCTGTAGAAGTTTGCAAAACCAAGAAATCTTTGTACTTGTTTTTATTTTTAGGTGTGGGCCAGTCTAGTATAGATTGAACCTTAGTATTTTATAAATTTATCCCATCTTTCTAATTTTACATACAATTGATATGCTTGTAACCATGAGAGCAAAGTCTGTAAATGCTTGATATGGTCAGTTAAGTTATCTGAAAAAATGAGCACATCATCTAAATAGATAAGAACATATGTATTAACAAGGTCCCGAAATACATAATTAATGAACCTTTAAAAGGTCGCTGGGGTGTTACAAAGCCCAAAAGACATCCCTGTATACTCGTATAAGCCATACCTTGTACAAAAAGCAGTGAGACATTCATCTTCTGAGCGTACAGGGATGGGGTTATAGGCACCTCTTAAATCTAATTTTGTATAGATGGTGGAACCGTGTAAACGTTCTATCATCTCATGGATAATAGGGAGTGGATACCTGTCTTTAATTGTTCTTTTGTTTAATTCTCGGTAATCCACAATAGGATGTAAAGTTTGATCTTTATTGGTCACGAAGAACATCCCTGCTCCTGCAGGGGAAGTTAACGGCCTAATAAAACCTTTTCTAAGGTTATCAGTGATGTATTCCTTGAGTTTCTCAAGTTCTGTTTTGGACATCAGGAAGATATGCCCATAAGGGACTTCTGACCCAGGTATCAAATCAATAGGTCAATCATATTCCCTGTGAGGTGGTAATACCTCAGCTTTTTTTTTTTCAAAAACTTGAGAAAACTCAATGTAATGTATAGGTAATGGTGTGAAGTTAAACAAGTGGATGAACAATATGAAGAGTGAAATTCTATTTTATATTCTGACCATTGAATCTGTGGCTGATGTAGGCACAACCAATGCAAACCTAAAATCATAGGGAATATAGGTGAATTAATAACATCAAAGGATATAAATTCTTGGTGATTGTGTTGCATTGTAACGAGTAATGAAATTGTCTGGTGAGTGAATGGTCCAGATTCTAAAAGGTTGCTGTCAATAAGATGCAATATAAGGTATTTTATATAAGGTATTTTATGGTTAAACTGATAGTGTCCCCACTGTAGAGAAACAGTAATAACAAAATAAGTGGGATTCTGATTAGTTAAAGAAATTAAATGTTCAGAGTAATTAGGCTTACCCAATTTTTGTCTTTTTAGGGATAAGCAGTCTGATACAGAATGTTCCTTGTATACCTAGTACATGCATAAACCCTTCTCCTTTCTACAGTATTTTTCATGAAACTTCGTTCCACTCAGAATCCTTTTGCCAAATCTTTAACTCTTATATGTAATCTTCCACTATTCTTTTGTTTAAGACTGCGTATTTAGTTTCAGCTGTATGGGTCTTCATAAAGGTCAGCCATGGCTTTAAAAAAAACATCTACTGAATTTAAGATAGTGTCATCACATTAAAAAAGGCATGGGGCTCTCCTCTTAGGAAAGATATTATAGTGAGTACTTTAGTACGTTTGAAAGGGGAAATTTTTGGTTTGAGGTTTATAAACAATTTGCAAGAATTATAAAATTGTCTAAATGTTTTCCTGTCCCCATAGAACTTATCAGGGGGCTTACAGGGGGATCAGGATTTATGTCTGGAGGAGTTCTAGCAGGACTAAGTCCCTCTTTAATAATGTTTCTAAGTGTGAGGTTCTCAACCTAGAGGTCTCTAAGACCCTGTTAAAGTTGGTCTACTTTATGAGACAGTTCCATGACGTGGTTAGTTAGGTCAGCAGGATTCATCTTAGCATATAATCTTTTTTAGGCTTGGTATTCTGTAATAAATGCTTAAAATAACGCAATTTATGCTTACCTGATAAATGTATTTATTTCTTGACATCATCATTAATTACTGTTGGGAATATCACTCCTGGCCAGCAGGAGGAGGCAAAGAGCACCACAGCTGTTAAATATCACTCCCCTACCCACAATCCCCCAGTTATTCGACCAAAGGGAAAGGAGAGAAAGGAAGTAACACAAGGTGCAGAGGTGCCTGAGGGTTATATAAAAAGAAACTATCTGAATGCAGGGGGGCCGTGGACTCACCGTGTCAAGAAAGAAAGAAATTTATCAGGTAAGCATAAATTTTGTTTTCTTTCTAATGACACGGTGAGTCCATGGATCATCATCAATTACTGTTGGGAACACAACAATAAGGGAGGGACAAGACAGGAACTAAACAGAAGGCACCACTGCTTTAAGAACCTTTCTCCCAAAAGAAGCCTCAGCCGAGGCAAAAGTATCGAATTTATAGAATTTGGAAAAAGTGTGCAAAGATGACCAAGTTGCAGCCTTGCAAATCTGTTCCACAGAAGCTTAATTTTTGAAGGCCTAGGAAGAAGAAACAGCCCTTGTGGAATAAACTGTGATTTTCTCAGGAGGTTGCTGTCTAGCAGTCTCATATGCCAAGCGAATAACGCTCTTCAGCCAAAAGGAAACTGAAGTAGCCGTAGCTTTCTGACCCTTGCGTTTCCCAGAAAACCAAACAAACAATGCAGAAGACTGACAAAAGTCCTTAGTTGCCTGAAAATAAAATGTTAGCGCTCGCACAACATCCAGATTATGCAACAAGCATGCTTTGTGAGAAGAAGGATTAGGACACAAAGAAGGTAAAACGATTTCCTGATTAATATTCTTTGGGTAGGAAACCAAACTTAGTATGCAGAGCCACCTTATCAGAGTGAAATATAAGATAAGGGGAATCACACTGTAAAGCAGAGAGTTCAAAAACTCTCTGAGCAGAGGAAATAGCAACAAGAAAAAAAAAACTTTCCAAGATAACATCTTAAGATATAAATTATGCATAGGTTCAAACGGAGCCTGTTGTAAAACTTTAAGAACAAGGGTTAAGACTCCATGGAGGAGTAACAGTTTAAACACCAGGCCAAATTTCTAACCAAGGCCTGACAAAATGATTGCATGTCTGGCACATGTAACAAAATAGACAATGCCAAAATCTGACCCTTTAGAGTACTTGCCAACAAACACTTCTCCAGACCATCCTGAAGAAAGGACAAATCCTAGGGATCCTTACTCTACTCTAAGAGTATCCTTTGGATTCACACCAATACAAGTATTTACAACCAGATCTTATGGTAAATCCTGCGAGTCACAGGCTTACAAGCCCGAATCAAGGTCTCAATGACCGACTCTGAAAATCCACGCTTGGATATAAAACTAAGCATTCAATCTCCAAGCAGTCAGCTTCAGAGAAACGAGATTTGGATGAAGGAAGGGACCGTGAGTAGAAGGTCCATCCTCAGAGGCAGTCTCCAAGGTGAAAAAGATGACATTTCCACTAGGTGTGCATACCAAATCCTGCAAGGCCATGCCGAGTCTATGAGAATTACAAACACCCTCTCCTACTTGATTGAGCAATGACTCTTGGAAGGAAAGCGAACGGAGGGAAACAGGTTTGCTAGACTGAAGTTCCAAGGAACTGCCAGAGGCAACAATCAGAAATGTCTACGGATCTCTTGGAGCCTCGAGCTGGTAATCTCGGAAGTTTGGCATTCTGACGAGAAGCCATAAGATCCAATCCAGCTGCCTCTACTTGAGGGTCAAGCTGGAAAACACATCTGAATGAAGTTCCACTCCCCGGGATGAAAAGTCTGTCTGCTCAGAAAATCCGCTTCCACTTGTCCATCTCCTGGGATGTGGATCACAGAAAAGACAGCAGTTGTGGGTCTCCACGCACTGATTAATTCAGGCCAGATCTGTCATGGCCCAAGGAACTCCGAGTTCCCCCTGGTGGTTGATGTAGGCCACCGAGGTTATGTTGTCTGACTGGAATCTGATAAACCGGGGCTAAGGCTAACTGAGGCCAGGCCAGATGAGCATTGAAGATTGCTCTCAGCTCCAAGATGTTTATGGGCAGGACTGACTCCTCCTGGGTCCATTTACCCTGAGCCTCAACGAGCCCCATACTGCTCCCCAACCTAGAAGGCTGGCATCCACGTTCACAATTTTACCCAGGAGGGTCTGCGAAGCAAGTACCCTGGGAGAGATTATTCTGAGAAAGCCACCACAGAAGAGAGTCTATTGACAACCCTGATCTATATCTACACGTGGAGACAGGGTCCTTTAGTCCCTGTTCTCATTGTCTGAGCATGTATAACTGCAGAGGTCTGAGATGGAACCAAGCAAAACGGAATTGATGTCCATAGAAGCCACCATAAGACCAATTACCTCCATACATTGAACCACTGACTGCTGTGGAGAGGACTGAAGGGCAAGACAAGAGTCGAAAATCTTTCTTTTTCTGACCTCCATCAAGAAAAATCTTCATTAACAGGGAGTCTATTATGTTCCCCAAAAATACGACCCTTGTAGCTGGAACCAAAGAACTTTGTTCCTGATTCACCTTCCATCCGTGGGATCGAAGAAAAAAGACAACAAGATTCTCCGTATGAGATTCTGCTTGTTGAAAAGATGGAGCAAGAACCAGATGTCATCCAGATAAGGTGCCACTGCAATGCCCCGAGATCGAAGCACAGCTAAAAGAGACCCCAGAACCTTTGAAAAAATTCTGGGAGCTGTGGCAAGGGGGGGCCGAATGGAAGGGCCACAAACTGGAAATGATTGTCCAAAAAGGCGAATTCTCAGAAACTTGTGATGGTTCCCTGTCAATGGGTACATGAAGGTTGTATACCTTTAGGTCTATGGTTGTCATGAACTAACCCTCTTGTACCAAGGGAAGAATGGAGTGTATAGTCTTCATCTTGAAGGATGGCACTCTGAGAAACTTGTTCAAAACATTTTAGATCTAGGATTGGTCAAAAAGTTCCCTCCTTTTTGGGAAACTACGAACAGATTTAAGAAAAATCCAAGATCCCTTTCCTGAAAGGGAACTGGAACTATTACCCCCAGGATAGCAAGGTCCTTGACACAATGTAAGAACACCTCTCTTTTTATCTGGTCTACAGATAATCTGGAGAGGAGAAACTTGCCTCTGGGAGGAAAAGATTTAAATTCTATTTTGTATCCCTGGGAGACCAATGTCCACCGCCCAGGGATCCGGTACATCTCTTATCCAAGCCTGGGAAAAAAGAGAGAGTCTGCCCCCTACAAGATCCGCTCCCGGATCGGGGGCCAACCCTTCATGCTGACCTTGGAATCAGCTGAAGGCTTTTTAGATTGCTTTCCCTTATTCCAGGACTGGTTGGGCTTCCAGGAAGGCTTGACTTGATCTTGCTTGGAGGAAGGAGAGGAAGACTTGCCCTTTAAAGTTACGAAGGAACAAAAATTACTCTGACTCATGCTTTGTGAGAAGAAGGATTAGGACACAAAGAAGGTTAAAACGATTTCCTGATTAATATTCTTTGGTAGGAAACCAAACTTAGTACGCAGAGCCACCTTATCAGAGTGAATATAAGATAAGGGGAATCACACTGTAAAGCCTGAGATCATTTCTGCAAAACCAGGTCCAAACAAGGCCTTACGCTTCTAAGGAATAGCCATGAGCTTAGATTTAGGTGAAAACAGGACTTCAACCACAAGGCCCTGTGAACTAGGACCGCAAAACCAGAAATTTTGGCTCCCAGTTTAATAACCTGTAAGGAAGCATCTGTAATGAAGGAATTGACTAACCTGAGAGCCTTAATCCTGTCCTGGATCTCATCAACAGGCGTATCCGTCTGAAGAGGATTCAGACAATGCATCACACAAGACCCTGGTGGAACATACATCTTTTTAAGTAAAACCTCTTTTTTTTTTATCCATTGGATCTTTAAATGAACAACTATCCTCTATGGGAATAGTAGTCCTCTTGGCCAAAGTGGAGATCGCTCCTTCTACCTTAGGAAACCGTCTGTCATGACTCCTTAATAGAATCCGCTATAGGAAACATCTTCTTAAAAATAGGAGATGGAGAAAAGGGAATACCAGGTCTTTCCCATTCTTGAGCAATAATCTCTGCAGCACGGTCAGGAACCGGAAAAAAACCTCCAACGCAGAGGGAACATCAAAGTATGTCTTCAATTTACTAGACTTTTTAGGATTGACTACGATAGTTGTGGTCGGAGTCGTCCAAAGTAGCCAAAACCTGCTTGAGTACTAAGCGAAGGTGTTCTAGCTTAATCTGAAGGATACCACTTCAGCATAAGAAGAAGGAAATACACTGTCTGAGATTTCCCCCTCAGATGCTACTGACATGTCTTCTTCCTCGGGCTTATGGGAAGGGACACTCTCAATAGCCAGAACTTAAAGTTCTCTCAATGCATGAGAAACAAAAAGGAACTGGGGGTTCCACCTGAGCACCAAAACATAACTGACAAGCAGCAACTTCGTCTGGGATAATGGTTTGAAAAGCCTCTTGATCCATCTTATGTAATAAATAAGGATAAAGTGTAAAAATTATTTATTTGAAAATATAAAATAAATGTGTACTGTGTCTTTAAATAGAAATGTGTGTTAGAGCAACAAACCAAATAGACCTCAGGCTACCTATACACCTCAGTAGCTTTACTGAGGTGCCTACCTCTCCTGCAGCTCATTTTCAAATACAGTGCAGTTACAGAGCCCTAACTGCCGGAAACAAAATGGCTTACAACAGTAATCTCCATGACCAAAAGTTAAAGTATAAAAACTACTATAACACACTGAGCCACCATAAATCACCTCTTAATGCCCAAACTGCCTAAAAGAAGCCCAAAACATGAAGGTTTAATAAAGGCCCATATTAAATAAGGACAGCTTTTATCTGTAACAAGTGCCAGCAATCTCCTTGCAAAAGAAAAATTAAAATGGCACTTACCTGAAAGTGCTGTCCAGCAGCAGGACAGCTCACCGGTTTGAGAGGGTGCAGCACCTCACATGGACCTGTGAAGAGAGAAAAACTGAGTAAACCTACTCAGGTTTTCTAGTTTGGGCAGCAGATTCTTGAGAAGGATTGTACCTCACAAGTTCCCATGTGCTAAAAAGCCATCACTGCCCTATTGAAGAGACTGACGTGGACTAGGCTAGACCCCAGAAAAGAACAGAGTAAGCTTACTCTGCTAAAAAATAATAAAATCTTGATTGAAGAAAACTTCTCATCAGACTCCTAAACTTCACATCCTCCTTGCACTATAGGCAAATAGAATGACTGGGGGATTGTAGGTAGGGGAGTGATATTTAACAGAGTGATATTCCCAACAGTAATTGATGATGATCCATGGACTCACCGTGTCATTAGAAAGAAAAGTAAATAATTCCTTTGAGGATGCGAACACATTCTTAAAGTAAGATAAGTTTTGTGATATAATTAGCCTTACAAGTAAAGTATGAGCAGATATATTATATATGTCTCAAAAAATATAAGTAATAGTCAAAACTAGGTTTTACAGTAATGGCTAGTACTCTTTTTGAGTGGAGTTTATTATGCAGATAAACATATAATCAGATATGCTAAGATTAGAGTTGGTAAAAACAGCTTTAAATAAGAATCAATAAATGCACAATGTGATAAGAGTATCCTTCTTTATACTGCAGTTAATTAACGTTAAGATATTAAGCAAACTGATGTTGATGAGAATAGATAAGTAAATGAAGGTCCGCAAGTCACAGAAAGAAAATCTCTCACCCCTTATACTTTTAAACAGGTAGATCTCGGAAGAGCAGCTTCAGGCGACAAGACACAGCGTTTAGGTGTGCAGGAAGCGTGGAGAGACGCGCCGATCAGCTGAGCGGCTCTGTGGTGTGACCTCAGCAGGGGTGGAGGAGGCTGAAGCGGTTCAGAAGCAGACAGGAATGATGGAAGGTAAATTCCTAGTAGCAAAACAATGAGGGAGAGGATCCAAATGTCCATAGGTCAGGGAGGACAAGAACAAGTTGAATGATTTCCTGAAAACGGAAGTAAGTAAATCCTAGAACAAATTCTAAGGAGAACGAGTAAGGCTTAACAGAAGCAAGTAAACTTCAATACCAAGCAATGTGTTGATGGAAAGAGGGCCCTTAAATAGTGTTAGAGAAGAGGATGTTAACACCTCTTAAAGGGCCAGATATCACAGTAACACTGACATCTGCCAGGAATCCCTGAATAACCCTTCACATGTATATATATTTTTTTTTAGTTGACAACCCAAAGTATTGATCTAGGCCCATTTTGGTATATTTCATGCCACCATTTTACCGAACAATGTGATTAAATAAAAAATTGTTAACATTTTCCCAAACTTTAGGTTTCTCACTGAAATTATTTACAAACAGCTTTTGCAATTATGACACAAATGGTTGCAAATGATTCTCTGGGATCCCCTTTGTTCAGAAATAGCAGACATTTATGACTTTGGCATTACTTTTTGATAATTAGAAGGACCGCTAAATGCTGCTGCACATCACACTTGTATTATGACCAGCAGTGAAGGTGTTAATTAGATAGCTTGCAGGGTAAATTTTAGCTTTAGTGTAATAGACAACCCAAAGTATTGATCTAGGCCCATTTTGGTATATATTTCATGCCACCATTTCGCCACCAAATGCGATCAAATAGAAAAAATTATTCACTTTTTCACTAACTTTAGATTTCTCACTCAAATTATTTACAAACAGCTTGTGCAGTTATGGCAAAAATGGTTGTAAATGCTTCTCTGGGATCCCCTTTGTTCAGAAATAGCAGACATATTTGGCCTGGGCATTGCTTATTGGTAATTAGAAGGCCGCTAAATTCTGCTGCGCACCACACTTGTATTATGCCCAGCAGTGAAGGGGTTAAGTAGCTTGTAGGGTTAATTTTAGCTTTAGTGTAGAGATCAGCCTCCCACCAGACACATCCCACTACCTGGTCCCTCCCTGACCCCTCTCAAACAGCTCTCATGCCTCCCCCACCTCACAAGTCTGCCAGTACTAAAGTAAAAGTTTTATTGTTTTTTATTTTATTTTATATATATATATATATATATATATATATATATATATATAATTTCTGCAGTATAGGTTCCCCCTAACCCCCCAACCTCAACGATCCCCCCCCAACAGTTCTCTTAACCACCCCCCTCTTCCTATATGCGGCCATCTTAGGTACTGGCAGACCACTTTGCACTAAAATTGTGCTGTTTTCATTTTTTAAAAATAATTCCATATCTTCCGCAGTGAAACTGCTCCCCCCTCAATACCCTCCCCCTCCCAGATCCCTTTTCCCAAGACGTATCCCCCTCCCCTCTCCCTCCTTCCCTTATTCAGTGTACTGAGTGTACTAAGTATCGTGCACACTCCCGCCCCCCTAATTCACTCCTGACGCCCTTGCCGCACTGCCGAAACAGGATCCAGCAATGGGCCGCCCACCCGCCCCCCTCGAATCCCTCCCACGCCACCAAAAATTGGCACCAGAGTGGCCCTCTCTGCATCTGTGTGCTTAAAAAGTGTATTGCGCGATGTCTCAATATTGAGGCATCGCTGCAATACCCTGAAAGTGGCTGAAAGCGATCACGATCGCTTCCAGCGCTTGGTCATTAACTACCAGTTTTTGTAGGACATTACCCTGCACGTCCTTGGTCATTAAGGGGTTAAACAATATCTCAGAGGGATTTTTAAAGAGATATTAACATATAGATCTCGATCTATCTAGACATATATATATATATATATATATATATATAATATATACTGTATATATATATTCATATACACATCTCACTATAAATAGATATATCAGTCCAAAAATCATCACATATATAAAGAAATATTTATTTATTTATTTATAAATAAATAGAACATATTCCATTACGAAAACATTTTCACAATATGAAATATTCGCATTTTCATGTACACTTTTCTAGGAGAATTACGTCAAGGGCTTTGCGCAACATATTAGGGTTTTTGTGTGTTTTTTTTCTATTTGTCTTCTACATTGACTTCTAAGGGGAATACATGAACATGCACACAATTTGGATTACGGGGCTTAACGCGTTAAGTTATTTTGCAACTTGTAATAGCTGTGCAACCCCAAATACGAAAGAGCCATAACGTGTGCGGTGTTTTTGCAACTGATTTGCCGTGCGACTTGTTACCTTGCCCAAAGTTTGAAATGAAAATCAGTGGAAGAGTACTATGGAGTGACAAATCCAAGTTTTACATTTTTGGAGAGTTGGAGAGAGATGGAAGAATGAGAGCTTGCAGCCTTCAGTGAAACATGATGTAGGGTCTGTCCTAGTTTGGGGCTGCATTTCTGCCAGTGGTGTTGGCGATATTGTCCGAATTGATGGAATCATGAATGCTGAAAAGTACAGAGAGGTTTTAATTCATCATGCCATTCCTTTTGGAAAGTGCCTGATTGGGAATGGTTTTATTTTTCAGCATGATAACAATCTCTAGCATATTGCTAATGCAGTGAAATCATATTTGGAGAGAAACAGCTGATAAAACAGACACTCATGGACTGACCTCTACAGAGTCCAGACCTGAATATTATAGAGTTAATATGGGATCACCTGGACAGAGAAATAAATAAAAGACAACGTTAATCTAAAGTAGAACATTGGGAAGGGCTGAAAGAAGCCTGGTATAATATACCAGAAGATTACTTCAGAAAACTTCAGGACAATCTTCCCAAAAGAGTTCAAGATGTGCTTAGTGCCAAGGAAGGTCACACTAAATACTAACTTTTGCCTGAAGAAGCCATTTTGTTCTGAAAATTGTGTTTTTTTTTATATTTTGTGTACATATTTCCTGTATTTTTTTGTTTGTATCTTAATAAAGACACCAAAAAAAGGATGGTCATTAAAATTTTGCTGAAACAACAAAGCTAGTGGTGGCATAAGACTTTTTCACAGTACCGTATGTATGTATATATATATATATATATATATATATATATATATATATATATATGTATGTATGTATGTACAGTATAAACATGTGAATATATATATATATATATATACACACACATGTGTGTGTGTGTATATATATATATATATATATATATATATATATATATATATATATACATATATACAGTATATATATATATATAATAGCACAAAGCGAAGCACTCACCGGGTCTTTGTATAAGATATATTTAATCAAATCAGTGACATTTTGGGGCTATCAACCCCGTCTTCAGACTACATATTACGTCACTGATTTGCTTAAATATATCTTATACAAAGACCTGGTGAGTGCTTCGATTTGTGCTATTCTGGATTACCCTATTGAATGCAGCCTGGGCGGCTGAAATTGTGGCGTGAGTGCAGAGCCCCCATCAACTGTTTGATATATATATATATATATATATATATATATATATATATATAAATATATATATATACACATCTAAACAAATAAATACACATGTATATTCATATCGACACACACACACATATATACTGTATATATATATATATATATATATATATATAAACACATAGACATATTTGTTTATAGTCCTTTTCAGTCAAATACCATATCACTTTAAACCCTTATAAAACATTTTTTTATTAATATTTATATAAAATATTTTTATCAGAAAGTTTACAAGTGTAATACTTTATTTTAATGTATTTATGTTGTGTTTGTTGAAAATTTTCTTTTAATCCTTACACTTATGACGCACTAATCCAGTGACCGCTAATTTTGCTTGCACTCGAGCACAATAGTTTACTTTCAACTTGTAATATGAGCGCTAGTTAGCACAAACGCGATATTCCCACGCTAGCAATTGCAACGCCACTTATAATCTAGCCCTTCATGGGGAATTGGAGTTGCCCCTTTAAATTTTTGTGTATGCTTAGTTCACAGGTTAAACAAAACTGTTTCATAAAATGTTACAAAAGTTTAAAAACATTTCTGAAATCGCAAACTATGAAACGTTTACTCATTTTAAATACAATCATAAGGATGCCTAATTATAAATGTAACATCACAGTTTAAAGGGACAGTCAACACCAGAATTTTTGTTGTTTTAAAAGATAGATAATCCCTTAATTACCAATTCCCCAGTTTTGCATAACCAACACAGTTATAATTATACACGTTTTACCTCTGTAATTACCTTGTATCTAAGCCTCAGCAGACTGCCCCCTTATTTCAGTTCTTTTGACAGACTTGCATTTTAACCAATCAGAGCTGTCTCCATGGTAAATTCACGTGCAGGAGCTCAATGTTATCTATATGAAACACGTGAACTAATGCCCTCTAGTGGTGAAAAACTATTAAAATGCATTTAAATTAGAGGTGGCCTTCAAGGTCTAAGAAATTAGCATATGAACCTCCTAGGTTTAGCTTTCAACTAAGAATACCAAGAGAGCAAAGCAAAATTGGTGATAAAAGTAAATTGGAAAGTTGTTTAAAATTACATGCCCTATTTGAAACATGAAAGTTTTTTTTGGACTGTACTGTCCCTTTAATTATGAGACTTGCTTAAAAAAAAAAGAAGAAGAAATTAATTAATGAGCTGCCATGTTTTATTTTTACTTTGGCCTTGTTTCTTTTGCATCCAAAATAAAAGACTAATTGCAATGGTTTTTTTTGTGTCTTTAACTGGGTTATGCTGTTATATAGTTTATTAAATTGAGCAGTTTTACTCATTTATCCTGCAGCGTTTCTAATGTATTGCAAAAGCTTTGAAAGGAAGAGAAAGAAAATCATCTGTGCTGCCATATGATGTTATTGAGTGGGAATTCTAATGAATTACAAGGGGGAGTGGATGAACAGGTTAGTTTTCACCCCCATCAGTGTAACAGTGGTTGGGAGAATATTGATTATCAATGTATTGTATTTTTTATTATTCAGTCTGAGAACGGAGCATTATTCAGTTTGTATTTTCTTTTGTTTGTGCATGATGTTGCCTACTGATTTATTTGATAGTTATTTACAAAGTTCTTGTTTTGGTTTACTTGAAAAATCTTTAGGTTCCAACTTCAAGCGACAACAAGGGATACTTTCTTTATTCATTGTCAATGGGCGCCCTGATGATCAAAGGTTAGCCGGGATGGAGAGAATTATCAGAAAATCTTTTAGGCCTTTTTTTGAGCAATAAATTGCAATACATGAGTTTTTCATTCACATACATAATACTACATTGTGAGATAAACAGCTATCAAGCTAAAATCTAAATTTCTTTGAAGGACCTCACAGTGCTGATGAGATCTTCGGACCTTGGGTGAGAATCCATGTGAAGATTTATAACTGCTTCTATTTGCTTCCAAATTCAACAGTGGTCAGATTCTTGTAATTGCCATCCAAGCAGTGCAATAAATTAATCAAACAGACAACCCCAACTCTCCAACAAAATTTACAATTGCTAAAGTCTCATAAAAAGTACTAATAATTATTTATTTTACATTTGGTATTTGTTTGTCCCCTAGACAGTCAGTTACTTACAACTTGGCACCCCAACAAATAACAAGGGTAAAGGTTAAATATTATGATTGTGTATTAGATCCATGGTTATATTATCATTCTGTAATCCTCACAGTCCAGTATATAGATATGATAGAATTAAAAAAGCACCTCTTTAATCTCTACCATCACCTCAATATACATTGATTTTTACGAAACAATAAATCTTAGAGTGTGTGTTTAGTCAAGGCAGGCAATGTTACAAAACTGCTACTTTATTTAATGTCATTATTACCAAGCAGACAATGGTTCAACTCACACACTGGCTAATAGGTATAACCTACCAATGCTCATTGGTTTATAGGTGCGGTGAACATTTGTATTTCTTATCAACTAAAATTAATAGCATGAACTTGTCAGCCAGTTAGGAAGTAAACAACTCACATTGCAGTATTAGTTTTAATTTAAATTTAAATTGCTTTAAAAAAAATCTGCATCTTTAAATACCCTTTTTTCAATGGATGATAGAAATGTTTCAAATGTAATGTCCCTTTAACATTGTATAAAATATGGCAGGTGGTAGAAATAGGATGAGCATGGGACTGCAAATGGCATTTTGCTCTAATCGCTCACGAGAGCGTGCTTCAATAGGCGGCATCAGAACCTTGTGCAGCAAAGGGGGTAAGTAGTGCAGCGATGGGCAGCATTTTCAAATATATATGTATATGAATATATATGTATGTGTTAATATGTGAATATATACATATTAACACATAAATATATATGTATATAATCATTTACATATATATTTACATTGCAGTCTATGGGAACACACATCTCCCATAGACCGCAATGTATTTTTCTAACACACCACTCCCACCAACTTAAAAGCCCTAAAACTTTCTAGTACAGTTATTTTTTTATATTAAAAAAATGGTAATTTTTTTTATAAAAAACTATAATGCCCTCTATTTTGAGGGCATTTGGGGCACTTTTAGAAAATTAACCAGAGATCTAATCTCTGGTTAATTTTCAGAGCGCTAATTGCTACCGCAAGCTCTCGGTAGCAATAACTACCCACTTGTAATGGCTGGTTAATTATCACACATCCACAAATGTTTGCGGACACAATAACTTTCCGCTCTACTAGTAATCTAGACCTTAGCGTTTGTAGAGTGAGGTTAAACAATTTTCATATTGCTACATTAGTAATAGATGATCATTGTTAAAGGGACAATCAACACCAGAATTTTTGTTGTTTAACCCCTTAATGACCAGACCATTTTTCAATTTTCTTACCCTTAATGACAAAGGCTATTTTTACATTTCTGCTGTGTTTGTGTTTAGCTGTAATTTTCCTCTTACACATTTACTGTACCCACACATATTATATACCGTTTTTCTCGCCATTAAATGGACTTTCTAAAGATACCATTATTTTCATCATATCTTATAATTTCCTATAAAAAAAATATAAAATATGAGGAAAAAATTGAAAAAAAACACACTTTTTCTAACTTTGACCCCCAAAATCTGTTACACATCTACAATCACCAAAAAAACACCTATGCTAAATAGTTTCTAAATTTTGTCCTGAGTTTAGAAATACCCAATGTTTACATGTTCTTTACTTTTTTTGCAAGTTATAGGGCAATAAATACAAGTAGCACTTTGCTATTTCCAAACCCCTTTTTTTCAAAATTAGCGCTAGTTACATTGGAACCCTGATATCTGTCAGGAAAACCTGAATATCCCTTGACATGTATATTTTTTTTTTTAGAAGACAACCCAAAGTATTGATCTAGGCCCATTTTGGTATATTTCATGCCACCATTTCACCGCCAAATGTCATCAAATAAAAAAAAAGTTCACTTTTTCACAAATTTTGTCACAAACTTTAGGTTTCCCACTGAAATTATTTACAAACAGCTTCTGCAATTAAGGCACAAATGGTTGTAAATGCTTCTTTGGGATCCCCTTTGTTCAGAAATAGCAGACTTATATGGCTTTGGGGTTGCTTTTTGGTAATTAGAAGGCCGCTAAATGCTGCTGCGCACCACACGTAAATTATGCCCAGCAGTGAAGGGGTTAATTAGGTAGGTTGTAGGGAGCTTGCATGGTTAATTTTAGCTTTAGGGTAGTGTAGTAGACAACCCCAAGTATTGATCTAGGCCCATTTTGATATATTTTATGCCACTATTTCACCGCCAAATGTGAGCAAACAATTAAAAAAAAAATCATTTTTCACAATTTTAGGTTTCTCACTGAAAGTATTTACAAACAGCTTGTGCTATTATGGCACAAATTGTTGTAAAAGCTTCTTTGGGATCCCCTTTGTTCAGAAATAGCAGACATATATGGCTTTGGCATTGCTTTTTGGTAATTAGAAGGCCGCTAAATGCTGCTGCGCACCATACGTAAATTATGCCCAGCAGTGAAGGGGTTAATTAGGTAGGTTGTAGGGAGCTTGCAGGGTTAATTTTAGCTTTAGGGTAGAGATCAGCCTCCCACCTGACACATCCCACCCCCTGATCCCTCCCAAACAGATCTCTTCCCTCCCCCACCCCACAATGGTCCCGCCATCTTAAGTACTGGCAGAAAGTCTGCCAGTACTAAATAAAAGGAGTTTTTCTTTTTTTTTAATAAAAAAAAATAAAATGTTTTAGCTGTGATGGACCCCTGCCTTAGCCCCAACCTCCATGATCCCCCCCCCAGCTCTCTAACACTCTCCCCTACCTATTTGCCGCCATCTTGGGTACTGGCAGCTGTCTGCCAGTACCCAATTTGCCCCCAAAAACAAAAGTATCTTTTTCTCTTTTTGCAATTATTAATATTTTCTGTAGTGTAGCAGCCCCCCACAATACCCCAACCCCCTCCCTCTCCCAGATCCTTATATATTTATATTTTTAACATCTTTTTTCCCCCCTCTTCCCTCCTCATTGGTGTCAGTGTGGCCAGCTAATCGCGCACGCGCGCACGCTCCCGACACCCGGCGTGCACATTGCACTTACAGGAACCGGATGCCGGGTAGCGATGGGCCGCCCACCCGCCTCCCTGTTATGCTCCCACCCACCAACGAACCGGCACCATCGCTACCGGTGCAGAGAGGGCCACAGAGTGGCTCTCTCTGCATCGGAGTCTTCTAAAAAGGTATTGCAGGATGCCTCCATATGGAGGCATCACTGCAATACCCTGAGAGCTGCTGGAAGCGATTGCGATCGCTTCCAGCACTCTCTTAGACAACTGACGTACCAGGTACGTCTATTGTCATTAACTGGTTGTTAATGCATGACGTACCTGGTACGTCAGTTGTCATTAAGGGGTTAAAAAGATAGATAATCCCTTTATTACCCATTCCCCAGTTTTGCATAATCAACAGTTATTATAATACCTGTTTTACCTCTGTAATTACCTTGTATCTATGCCTCTGCAAACTGCCCCCTTATTTCAGTTCTTTTGACAGACTTGCATTTTAGCCAATCAGTGCTCACTCCAAGTTTACTTCACGTGCATGAGCTCAATGTTATCTATATGAAACACATGAACTAACGCCCTCTAGTGGTGAAAAACTCTCAAAATGCATTCAGATTAGAGGCGGCCTTCAAGGTCTAAAAAATTAGCATATGAACCTCCTAGGTTTACCTTTCAACTAAGAATACCAAGAGAACAAAGCAAAATTGGTGATAAAAGTAAATTGGAAAGTTGTTTAAAATTGCATGCCCTATTTGAATCATGAAAGCATTATTTTGGACTTAACTGTCCCTTTAAAATTGCAAGTTACAATTCGTTATAAGAAACTAAGAGCTCGCTTCCAGTGAGCCGTAAAAATGGAGCCATAAGCTACTGAAGTGAAGGACTGCTAAAAGTAGTTTACAGCTCCATTTTAGTACCAGGTTTCCAATAAAATATTTTGTGCATTGCGTGCAGTTGCTCTTTTCGTGTAGGTGTAAGTTAACGTTGTGTTAACACTTCCATCTGGCATTGGATTTCTTGAAAATAAATTAGTTGCTATAGTAACCTGATCTTACACTATAAAATTTACGTTTAACGTCTGTGCTCCTTACCTGTGATAACCTCTAAAGACAAACAAGAACAAAGCTACACTTATTTATAATACACATTTTTTAACTAGGAGCAAAAACTAATTTTATTATAATTATATCTTCCATTTTATTAATATATGTAATATGTATTGCTGCCCTAGGCATAGGTCTAGTTTGAATTTTGTAGATATGTGCTTGCATATATTTTTATGTGTAAATACATACTGATATTTCCATAAGAACATAAGTGCAACTATTACTATACATGGGATAACAATAAATATTACATATTTAAGTTGTTTTGCATTATTTGCTTAATGGCTTAATGGCTTCTAATACTTTCTATGGGACCCCTACTGCCGATATTTAGGTATAACGTGCCATTGGTGCAGTCGATAAACAAAATTGCTTCCGACACCATATTTATCGGTTTGTGACCTTGCTCAAACCTAATTACGGCTCAATAGAAACAAGCCCTAAGTAGGTGAAGGTTACTTATAGATACATTTGTCCACCCCCAGTATAGAATAGACAAAATCTTGCTTTATCCAGAAATAATTATTATTGCATTTAAATCAACAAAATTGGTATGTTAATTTATTAGTAATCAAAACACATCTCAAGGTATTACTTCTGGGTACACCAGATATTACTGCTCCACCAAATATTAAACCTCCATTGGGTTATACTGTTTCTTCAATCATAGTTTATAATTATATAATACTGCAAAATGACTGATTTATAACATTGTAGAGTATTCATTCATCTCCCCCCTCCCACAATTGTATTCATATATAAGGAAATCTAGATACATCACAATAAATGTGCCTCTGGTGAGACACTAGGTTCATATTGATAGTATCAATCTGGGTGTTCTATATCCTTGTTTTCAAAGTGAAATATACATACAGGGGTTTATCTCCCAGGGTTCTAAATAATAAATTATAAACTTCTTCAAGTGAATATTGGTGTAAATTTGCAACGCAATTTTGACTATTGTTTTTAAAGTTGCACACTCATTTTTATTGTATTTTCTAATAAAGTAGATTAAACTATATGATATAATTATTATTTTTGCATATGAACTTATGGGTGCTAGTTAGTGTATTCTGTCAGTTCAGTAATCTTACTGATTTCAAGTATTCTACTGTATGTTTAATCCCTGCAAAAAGTTTAAACACACAGTAGAAATACCAATTAGGACTTGCAGAGCATTGCTGGTCCTGAGCAGAAAACACACCTGATCCAATCAGCAAAACTAGCTCTACATCTGAGTCTTGCAACTTGGATGCTTTCCAGGACAGGGAGGTGAGGGTACATGTGGGTACTGACCCAGTGATTTTCTAAGGGTGAAGCCACAGCAGAAGGGCTAGATCATGTGCGTGTTGTGGTTGCCTTGGCCAGGGACACTAGCGACAGAAAACCTTTTACGATCACTCAGGATCGGGTATGGTTGAGAGCTCTGGTATTGCATTGGCAGCAGGGTCCAGTTTCTTAGGTTAATCAGTATAGCAACAAGACAAGGACATGGTAATCCCTAAAAGGACATTAAACACTAAAGGCTATATTACAAGTGAAGTACTATCTAGCGCTTTTGCTAGAGAGCTAATTGCGCTAGCTGTAAGTAATTTTCACAAGTTGGATTATGCTGGTATTATAAGTTGAAAAAAAAATGTTTTGCTCTAGTGCTAACCCAACTCACGAAAATGTCCTACCGCTAGCGCAATAACCTACTGCTCTATAGTAGTCAATGGAGCAAAAAAGTTTAAAAAAAAAAATAACACCCTTCTCGAGCTAAACAATAAGCCCCTACTGTAATAACCCCTAAACCGCCAGATAGCCACAACGCAAACTACCTATGTAGTCTATTAATCCCTAATCTGCCATACCCTTGCATTGCAAACTAACTAAATATACTATTAACCCCTAAACCGCCATCATCCAACATCAAAAAACCCTCAACTACACTATTAACCCCTAAACTGCCAGCCTCCCAAATCGCAAAGTAATAAATTACACTATTAACCTCTAAACTGCGATCTCCCACATTGCAAAGTAATAAACTAAACTATTAACTCCTAAACCACCAGCTCCCTAACCTAACACCCCCTAACTTAATCCAAATTAAAATACCCAAAAAGTACAAAATAAATCCTAACTACCTTAAAAAAAAATAAAACACTAATCTGTAAAATAAATAAAACCTAGTCTTACCTTTTAAAAAAACAACTAACATTACTAAAAAAAAAAAAAACCTAACATGACAAATATTTAAAAAAAAACTCTAACGTTACAGAAAATATAAAAATCTTAAATTACAGAAAATAAAAAAATCTTAAATTACAGAAATTAAAAAAAATATAAAATTACAGAAAATAAAAAAAGTAATTGTCAAAAAAAATAAAAGAATTAATCCTATTCTAATACCCCAAAATAAAAAAGCCCTATTCTAAAACTAAACTACCAAACGCCCTTAAAAGGGTCTTTTGTAGGGCATTGCCCTAAAACAAATCAGCTTTTTTGTGAAAAAAAACACTAACCCCTCTAACATTAGTGTTAGTTTTTTATTTATAAATGAGGTTGTTTTGTTTCTTTAATGGGCAGCAAAAGGGCTGAATGCCCTTTTAAGGGCAATGCCCATCCAAATGCCCTTTTCAGGGCACTTTGTAATTTAGCTTTTTTTTTAGATAGGTTTTTTTATTTTGGGTGGGTAGGGGGGGTGGGGGTGTAATGTTAGAGGGGTTAGTGTTTTTTTTCACAAAAGAGCTGATTTGCTTTAGGGCAATGCCCTACAAAAGGCCATGTTAACCCCTTAATGACCAGCGCCTTACCCTTTACGACGCTGGTCGCTTTGCCCTTAAGGACCAGCGACATACTTTGTACATTGCTGCAGTCCTGGGCTTCTCTCTGACATGATCTCGCTAAAAATAGCGAGATTGTGCTATTTCTGCATGCCCCATGAGTGGGGCACTGTAGAAATAGATTTGCAGAGTTACCAATGCAGAGAGGGCCACTCTGTGGCCCTTTCGGCATTGGACGGTGGTGGTGTCGATCGTTGCTGGATGGGAGGGTAAGGAGGGAGGCGGTAATTGGCTGGTTATTTATGGTGCGCCCGCAAATGGGCAAATGTGCCCGTTTGCTGGCGCGCAATAAATTTGCGCTCCACTTGTAATCTAGCCCTTAGTGTTTAATGTCCTTTTAAATTTGACTTTCAGAGGGTACCATCCCAATTTTAAATTGGTCTTTTATCCCATTCTGTCAATTTATCCTCTTTTTTACAGAATAACTAGAGTACATAGAGAAAATACTTTAATGGGAAAATGTTGTTTGCATTTTCAATAGGGGACCTGTTTAGCAATTGTCTTATTTAATATTCTTCTAAGATTAATGCTTTGTGTAAAACTTGATATAAATCAGCTTAAAAAAAATCTTATTTGCTGGAAACAAAAATGAGACTGATTTATTTCTTTAACAAAAGGTGACATGATAGAGTACCGAGTACCTTATATTATTAAGGGTGATTGCACAAAAGATTTAATGTTTTTATCATGCAGTTAAGTTGTATTAATGATTCCTAGTTACTATGTTAGATAATTTAAGATCCAATGATTATACAGCAAGCCAAATACAAATGTAGCTACCTCAGCTTTAGGAATCAATTTGTCTTCTTCAGCAAGATTTACTAACATTCCCACTGACAAGGTTGCCTGTTCTCTGCATTTCATTTTGGGCTCAGAATAAAATTGTTTATAATTTACATTTAAGTACCTAGTTCTATTATTCCTAAGTGTCAAAAAGCATATGTTAAATAATATATCTATTCATATGTATATGTCTAAAAATAAGGGGCTAGAATACGAGTGGAGTGCTATTTAGTGCTTGCACGTTAACATCGCTAGATGAAGGCTTTTTGCGTGCGTCAGTTCTTTCTCCCATTGACATTAAAAAACTGCCAAAAAAACAAACACACATTTAGTATATAAATAAAATATATATAATTTTAAATTATTATATATACTATAATTAATATATATATATATATATATATATATATATATATATATATATATATATAAATACAGATATTAGACTCCGCACTAAAAATTAATAATAATGAAATGCAAAAATGTGCAGAAAAAATAAAGAAATATTTTAATGTTCACAAGGAAAATGTAACAAAAAAATGTTGCATACACAAAATCATGATGTCACAACATCCATACAAACATACATACAAACTGGGCGTCCCCAGTTATCAAGCAAATATGGAGTGGAGGAGGTCAGATGGAGAGTAAAAAGCAAGCCCAGGTTATATATGCAAAACCATAGGAATATATGATCGGGATACAAATACTTTGAAGCAGTTCATGCATTATAAGCAGTTCATGCAAATGGCAGAAAAAGCAATGGTAGGGTAGCTGGCAATTGCAGAGATAAAAGATGCAGCGAGGAATCACAAATGAAGCAGTTCATACACTTTAGAAAGTTCATACATCCCATAGATGGTAATCGTTATTAGGATATAACGATTCAAACCGATAGAGAAAAAACCCATACACGCAGGAGCGTGGTCTAGGTTTTCATTCTCAACATCGGAGATACCTACATCATACAAGGAGGAGAGATACAAAAAGAAAAAAAACGGTAAGAGAGACCGAGATACCATCAGACACAGAAGTGTCAGAAGAGCCGGTAAGCCCTACCAAAAAATATCAATTTTTACTGAGTACAGCCAACTTTGTATATATATTACATACCAAAAGACATTGCTACAAAAAGTTAACAACCTAAACTGTATATAACAACAATATATTGGACTATGATATGTAAATTGCTTCCTTCTGATACAAAGTAACAGTATAAAAGTTGAAACCGATAAAATATCTGAGAAATCTCTTGCGGCCACTCAGAATCAGAATTAAGGTGGAAATCAAAGATAAATGATCTAAAGAAAAAACCTAGGTGGAATCTTTTAGAGAAATATACCAAAGTGCTCTTTTTATGCAGTAAATTTTACTTGTTCTTAAATTACAAAGGGAGACGTCCCACAATCTATTCTAAAAGCTATATACTTGTTTTATATTGTTTTAATAAATATATTTTTGCTAAATTGTCCTTCAGTCTCCAGACTTTCTCATTTAGCTTCTAGCGCTCCTAAACTACTATTGATTTTTGTAATCGTTATTAGGATAACACATGATGTCAAGTATCACCAAAATGTAATAAAGTGTTTCCTTTTCTATGTTGACATTTGTTGTCATATGTATGTTAACTTTGTGACAGTGTAATCAAGCCCCTCCGGCACTCAAGGACAAGGGTCCGCCGTAAGGATAAAGAATTAGCAAATGCAGCGCTCTCAGAGCGATCTCACCCAAACCGTGTCTGGAGTATAACAGAGAGCGTCCGTGTCACAGAAAACAATGGTGATTCAGGCTGTGCTCCACATCAATCAGTGTCAGCGACTCAATACAGCATGTAAGTATCCAACTCTCTTGGCGTCTGACGTCACATCCACCAGTCAGGCAACGAGCGTTTCGGGCTCCACCCTTCAACTTGGCCTGTCGTTATTAGAATAACCACCTCCTTTTAAACTTGCAACTTGTAACTCCAGAACTCGCCCTCTTGGCGTCATTCCATCGTAAGCCACTCACAAACATAGGAGCCACATCACAGACATGCGCAAATGTACTAAACGTAATCTTTAAGCTGTAACGAAACTTGCATGATATGTGTAAATGTGATACGGCTCTTACAATAGTTGTGAACCGAAACTTATTAAGTTGCAATTATGTAGAGGGATATGAGTGTTAATAATTAAGCAACACTCAAAGTGAATCAATGAAAAACGAAAAAAAAAGGGGATCAAAATAAAAAGCATTTTTTTAAAAGTAAAATTAATTTTTCTAAAAAAATTAAAAAATACAAAAGGAAAAGAAAAAGCACAAAGAGTGTCAATGCACATCTTTTACTGAAGATAACAGATAAAAACACAGTCCCTATATAAAAGTACCCCATGTGATCTCTCTATTCAGACCATAAGGGGTTAAAGAATCCATTTTTTGGATCCAAAGTGCTTCCTTTTCGAAAAGCAACTTTTGTCTATTCCCACCTCTCCTTAAAGGGCCAACCCCATCTACCACCTGAAATTTGAGTTGACTTTTGTTATGCCCAAAAAGAGTAAAATGATGGGCAACTGGGGCGGAGGGGTCTAATTTACCTATCGCTACTTTATGCTGATTACCCAAACAAAGTGTGGCAATCCTAGAGGCATCTAATTCAGAATATGCAAACAACTTAGGTGCTTCTTGTGTTTGTTGTAAAAATGCCATAACCACAAGAAATGCAAAAATAATAATCCAAAAATAGTAATGCAAAGAAGCGCTCAACCCTCAGGTAGAAGTAAATATTAAATATATAATAGATCAGAGGATGAGCACTAATCAATAAATGTATGTACTTAATCAATGTAAGATAATAAGTGCTCGAGACTATGGTGTACTTCTACCAATTACACCAAAACATAGTATAAATACAGATATTAGACTCCGCACTAAAAATGAATAATAATGAAATGCAAAAATGTGCAGAAAAAATAAAGAAATATTTTAATGTTCACAGGGAAAATTTAACAAAAAAATTGTTGCATACACAAAATCATGATGTCACAACATCCATACAAACATCCATACAAACATACATACAAACTGGGCGCCCCCAGTTATCAAGCAAATATGGAGTGGAGGAGGTCAGATGGAGAGTAAAAAGCAAGCCCAGGTTATATATGCAAAACCATAGGAATATATGATCAGGATACAAATACTTTGAAGCAGTTCATGCACTATAAGCAGTTCATGCAAATGGCAGAAAAAACAATGGTAGGATAGCTGGCAATTGCAGAGCTAAAAGATGCAGCGAGGAATCACAAATGAAGCAGTTCATGCACTTTAGAAAGTTCATACATCCCATAGATGGTAATCGTTATTAGGATAAAACATGATGTCAAGTATCACCAAAATGTAATAAAGTGTTTCCTTTTCTATGTTGACATTTGTTGCCATATGTATGTTAACTTTGTGACAGTGTAATCAAGCCCCTCCGGCACTCAAGGACAAGGGTCCGCCGTAAGGATAAGGAATTAGCAAATGCAGCGCTCTCAGAGCGATCTCAGCCAAACCGTGTCTGGAGTATAACAGAGAGTGTCCGTGTCACAGAAAACAATGGTGATTCAGGCTGTGCTCCACATCAATCAGTGTCAGCGACTCGATACAGCATGTAAGTATCCAACTCTCTTGGCGTCTGACGTCACATCCACCAGTCAGGCAATGTGCGTTTCGGGGTCCGCCCTTCAACTTGGCCTGTCGTCATTAGAACAGCCACCTCCTTTTAAACTTGCAACTTGTAACTCCAGAACTCGCCCTCTTGGTGTCATTCCATCGTAAGCCACTCACAAACATAGGAGCCACATCACAGACATGCGCAAATGTACTAAACGTAATCTTTAAGCTGTAACAAAACTTGCATGATATGTGTAAATGTGATATGGCTCTTACAATAGTTGTGAACCAAAACTTATTAAGTTGCAATTATGTAGAGGGATATGAGTGTTAATAATTAAGCAACACTCAAAGTGAATCAATGAAAAACGAAAAAAAAGGGAATCAAAATAAAAAACATTTTTTTAAAAGTAAAATGAATTTTTCTAAAGAAAATAAAAAAAATACAAAAGGAAAAGAAAAAACACAAAGAGTGTCAATGCACATCTTTTACTGACACTTTACTTGTGACTCTAATTATGTAGTCTATGTCATCAAATGCCCATGTGGGCTAGCTTACGTCGGGGAAACTACAAAATCTATCCGAGAAAGGATCAAACAGCATAAAGTAGCGATAGGTAAATTAGACCCCTCCGCCCCAGTTGCCCATCATTTTACTCTTTTTGGGCATAACAAAAGTCAACTCAAATTTCAGGTGGTAGATGGGGTTGGCCCTTTAAGGAGAGGTGGGAATAGACAAAAGTTGCTTTTCGAAAAGGAAGCACTTTGGATCCAAAAAATGGATTCTTTAACCCCTTATGGTCTGAATAGAGAGATCACATGGGGTACTTTTATATAGGGACTGTGTTTTCATCTGTTATCTTCAGTAAAAGATGTGCATTGACACTCTTTGTGTTTTTTCTTTTCCTTTTGTATTTTTTAATTTTTTTAGAAAAATTAATTTTACTTTTAAAAAAATGCTTTTTATTTTGATCCCCTTTTTTTTTCGTTTTTCATTGATTCACTTTGAGTGTTGCTTAATTATTAATACTCATATCCCTCTACATAATTGCAACTTAATAAGTTTCGGTTCACAGCTATTGTAAGAGCCGTATCACATTTACACATATCATTCAAGTTTCGTTACAGCTTAAAGATTACGTTTAGTACATTTGCGCATGTCTGTGATGTGGCTCCTATGTTTGTGAGAGGGCAAGTTCTGGAGTTACAAGTTGCAAGTTTAAAAGGAGGTGGTTGTTCTAATGACGACAGGCCAAGTTGAAGGGCGGAGCCCGAAACGCACGTTGCCTGACTGGTGGATGTGACGTCAGACGCCAAGAGAGTTGGATACTTACATGCTGTATCGAGTCGCTGACACTGATTGATGTGGAGCACAGCCTGAATCACCATTGTTTTCTGTGACACGGACGCTCTCTGTTATACTCCAGACACGGTTTGGGTGAGATCGCTCTGAGAGCGATGCATTTGCTAATTCCTTATCCTTACGGCGGACCCTTGTCCTTGAGTGCCGGAGGGGCTTGATTACACTGTCACAAAGTTAACATACATATGACAACAAATGTCAACATAGAAAAGGAAACACTTTATTACATTTTGGTGATACTTGACATCATGTGTTATCCTAATAACGATTACCATCTATGGGATGTATGAACTTTCTAAAGTGCATGAACTGCTTTATTTGTGATTCCTCGCTGCATCTTTTATCTCTGCAATTGCCAGCTACCCTACCATTGCTTTTTCTTCCATTTGCATGAACTGCTTATAGTGCATGAACTGCTTCAAAGTATTTGTATCCTGATCATATATTCCTATGGTTTTGCATATATAACCTGGGCTTGCTTTTTACTCTCCGTCTGACCTCCTCCACTCCATATTTGCTTGATAACTGGGGACGCCCAGTTTGTATGTATGTTTGTATGGATGTTGTGACATCATGATTTTGTGTATGCAACAATTTTTTTGTTACATTTTCCTTGTGAACATTAAAATATTTCTTTATTTTTTCTGCACATTTTTGCATTTCATTATTATTCATTTTTAGTGCCGAGTCTAATATCTGTATTTATACTATTTTTTGGTGTAATTGGTAGGAGTACACCATAGTCTCGAGCACTTATTATCTTACATTGATTGATTAGTGCTCATCCTCTGATCTATTATATATATATATATATATATATACCATATATATATATACATTCTAATGATTATTTAGAATATTTTATAGTATATATATATATATATGGTAACCAAGAGAAAAAAGAGTGTAGTGTCCAAAGAAATGAACAATACACCCAGGGACTGCGCTTTGGATTAGCCTTATAAGAGGGGAAAATTATTAAGAGTTTTTATATCTAAAAAAGCTTATCCAAGGCTACCAATGTCTGTATTTACAGGCGTTGTTAGTATATACAGGTAACCCTCAGTTTACGCCGGGTTTAGGTTCCAGAAGGAAACTGTAAACCCAGTTTAGGTTCCAGAAGGAAACTGTAAACCCAGTTTATAATGTAAGTCAATGGGAAGTGAGGGAGATAGGTTCCAGGTCCCTCTCAAAATTGTCATAATTAACACCTAATACATTATTTTTAAAGCTTTGAAATGAAGACTTTAAATGCTAAACAGCATTATAAACCTAATAAAATAATCACACAACACAGACTTCACTTGCATTTTTCTGCAAACAGTTCTTTCTATGCATTCCAATCTGGACTGATTTACAGACAGGAAGATCTTGTTCCTTTGAAATCTGCTTGATAGCTCAGGTCTGGTTAAACTGATTAATTTCAGCTTGCTTGGCTTTGCTGCAACACAAGCGGACAGCTCCACCTACTGGCTATTTTAATAAATGCACTGCATCTGGACTGGAAAAAAAGGTTGTTATTCTGAAACGGTGTAAATTGAACCGTTGTAAAACGAGGGCCACCTGTATTATGTTATAGCAGAAAGGAGACTAAGAGCTGCTGTTTCACAAAAAGGAAGTAATATCCCTATTAGGCTTCCAAGTATTAGAAATGTGTAAAGAAAGGTATTGTGAATTTAGCGCATCTAATATATTCCTTTTTAAATCACCTAGCTAGTATAAGATGATGCTACCATTAAAAATATAAGAGAGTAATATAAAAAAATTATATATATAATAATAGATATATACTCTATATATATATCATCATTATCTAGACAATTCTATCTTGAGAGGTTTATCTAGAGAGGTATATACATGGTTAGTATAAGTAGTAATAACAGTAAGTTAGGACTGGTAATATCTAAACAAATGTCCAATAAAATAACTGAAGTTATTACAATAAAATGAAATAATATAAGATAAAATGCAATGAACATAGGATAAAATAGGAGGTCATATAAATTAAACACAAAAACATATAACACAAATGCTGAAATAAATTTGCGAGGTCTAAATAAAAGTCCACAGGCAAAAAAGCATATGTCAAAAACACCAGGGAATACTCTGTAACGGAGACAAAGTTTATAATACACCCATATGAATATTAGAGGTGATATTAAGATATTTAAGTGTCCGTGGTGACTTTTCAACAAACGTTGCGATATGAAGAATGTAAGGATATCTTGTCCGTTAATACATCAAGATGGGTACTCACCAGATTTCACCTCAATCAAATGAGGTAAGTATCTTGCCCAAAACTGTATTTAATTATGGTGGTTTAGGTGATCTGCGGCCAAAGGTGTAAGATGCTGTATCCCCCGTTCTTCCTCAGCTGGTACTAAGGGTCTGTATTGAACTCCAGGATAAGCATGCATAAAACAAGGAGAAGAACTAATAGTGTAATACAGTTTATTTTTTAAAAAAACAAATATACACATATAAGGGAATCCTTTGTGAATATGCTTACTAGAGATAACCTCAACAGATGAGGTATATGACAGGTAAAATAAATGGTGATTCACAGTAGCGGTAAAAGCATGTTCCTTAAAAGCATGTCAGTCGATAGGAATACACTACCAGGACCGGGCAGTATTATATCGCCTTACGCGTTTCGAAGTCTACCTCAATAATAGAGTACTTCTTCGTCAGAGGCATCAATAAGGGAAAACACCAGTCCTGTGTTTGATTTTTAAGCAGTTTGAAAAAGAGGCGTGTAGTCCTGGTAGTGTCATGATTGGTTGCTAAAGGGGTGTGTTAGATTTGCGCTGGTTGGATAATATTACGTTACCAGCGGTGAAACGGCACCAATCACAGGGTTGAAAATACGCTAGTGCTCGTATTTGCAAGTATAGGATATAGTTGAAAATGCCGTATGCAGCCCCTAGAGCCTATTAAAATTCTGGATTTTAGACACTGTAGCCGTGATATTATTTAATAGCTAGGACGGGTAATCTCACCTTAAGAGATTTTTTCCCTTTCCCCCTTTCCATGGGTATAAACGGGCACAGAGTTATGCAATAGATAGACTTTACAGTGATATATTTATATTTTTGGTATTTTTTATATATATACAAGTATACTGTGAAGGATTGGTAACAAATTGGCATGTATATTTACATTGAATACAGAGCAACACCAACATTCCACAATAAACCCAGAAAAAAAGAGGAACACCGACTTCATAATTACATGAAAATTATTAGTTATAAATGACATATAATCTATCTTCAGAAGATATTAAAATGAAATATCGAATATTGGAGATACAACTATTTTTTATATAATTAAATTATATTATATTCTACAGACTCACTTCAATTTAGAGTGAAAGTAAAAAAGGGGAGGGGGAAAAAAATATTATTTTTAGAACATCTGAAGTATGACATATTATCAAAATTGAAGAGAGAACAAATGATGATAAAAATGATGATAAAAAATGATGATGAAAATTTTTTTGATAAAAAACACATACTTCTAATACTTGGAAGCCTAATAGGGATATTACTTCCTTTTTGTGAAACAGCAGCTCTTAGTCTCCTTTCTGCTATAACATAATATATACTAACAACGCCTGTAAATACAGACATTGGTAGCCTTGGATAAGCTTTTTTAGATATAAAAATTCTTAATAATTTTCCCCTCTTATAAGGCTAATCCAAAGCGCAGTCCCTGGGTGTATTGTTCATTTCTTTGGACACTACACTCTTTTTTCTCTTGGTTACGATACTTATAAATTATCCCTAAGGGACAGCTCATAGGAATTTAAACTAAGATTTACGTATTATTATTTTAAACCCTTTTGAATTTGTAAAAATATATACAAGATACCTATACAGTACATACATATACATATATATATCAGTGTATTGGACGGTTTTCGCCACTTTAGTTTTAAATATATTGAATACGAGTATATACTACATTCGACACTTATATGGAAAATAATGATGAAAGACTGAATTTTGGGAACTATTTTGATCCCCTGAATAAACCTAAGTTATTGTCAATTAATCTTGAGGAAGATCAGGAAACTTTAGATATTTTACTGGATCCCAAAGAGGCCTTTGAAAAATTGGAAAAATTAAGTAAAAGGCAATTAACTCATTGGTATGATGGAAACAACCTTGAAAGGTATATAAAATATAATCTGATCCCGAATGGTCTAAAACTATTTAAACAAGCTATTTTCGAACAGGAAGACGTAGAATTTTGGTCTAAATGGGAATCTGCCCTTGAGAAAAGCTCCATCACATGAAGATAGCAATTAAGTACAGACAATTTAAAGTCCAACATCTTACCTCTCAGATTCTAGAAATTAGGGAAAGATTAGAACCTCATAGAGAGGATCCCAAATATAGAGAATTAGATGATGAAATTAAAAAGAAAATTTCCAGATTTTAAAAAATAGTAGATTCTAAGAAAAAGAAGAAATTTTTAAAAGATTGGCATGAATCTAAAGCCAATCTAGAAACAGACTTAGAGGGAGATGAAGATAACACTGATAATATCTGGTATGAAATTGAAGAGAAGACAAATGAGATTGTAAATGGTCCTGAAAAAAGTGGGGCATCTATTTCTGCTGCTGCTCCTCATGTTGGAGGAAAAAGAAAATATCTTCTCTCATATCCAAACTCATGTAATTGCACTCCAAAACCCCCCGGCAAAAATATCAAACCTTTGGGCATAAAAATCCCTCATTTTTAGATCATAAAAATTATAATGAAGGATCTAATTTTCGACCATATTATAAACAGAAACATGTGTTTGATTCTCATAACGGGTGGACTCCTAGAAGAAAACAGTCCTTTCGTCCACCTCCACATTCTCAATATAATCATTTTGAGCCGAATTTTTATATAAGTAATAATAAAAATAAGAACAAGAACCAAAATAAAAATAAAAATAAGAATGGAAACAACTGGAATGATAGAACACATTCCTCTAGGAATGAATACTACTATAATTCTAGGAGATAATTTGACGGCAATGAAAATTTTAAGTTTCAACATAATGAAAATAGTTATAATTATCAAAATTATAACTATAAAAGACAACAAAATTGGAGGGATGATTATCCTCCCAATCATCAATCCAATTATAATAATAATTGGAGGAAATATAGACAAAATAATCCTAGTGTTTATCCGGCTTCACCTTTTTTAGGAAACGGACCAAAACAAGTCTATACACCAGGCGACCTACGAAACACCATAGAGATCCCGTCGCAAAATTCCCAAACACAAATAAATCTAAGACCAGAATGGAGAACACTGACAAGAAGTGGAAAAATAAAAGATTTAGACGAGGAACCAGAGGGGGACATAAAACAGGTCGAAACCCAAAGAGGGAAAAGGACGGCCAAACGCAGACACCTGAACAACTAGTTAAGAACTTTAACCTCTCTACAACTATTTTAAATGACAAACAAATTAAGGTTCTTGAAAAGGGACTATCTTTTGCCCCCACCAGAGGTCCGAATCCATTCGAACTGTTCATTGATTTACATAAATTTGTGAGGAAACTCACTTTACGGAGACACTTCGAAAAATTGGAATCACAAAAAGGACCTGGTATCTTCACAGACGCAGATCTGGAAACACTTTTAGCCCTTGAGGAACTAAATGGTGAAAATATATTAGGTACACCAACTCAGTCAAATAAGAAACATCATATTTCTGATCTTAAACCCAACTCTACTTTTTTCCCAGTAAACTCCAAGGGAAATTTTATCCCTACTTTTTGGAATTTAGTGAACAATGATTTAAATACTCTTTGTAATAACTATAAAATCAAAAAAGATAATTTGAAAAAATGGGAAAAAGATATAAAATTTATCGAGGAAAACAATGAATTAATAATTCATGAAGCAGACAAAGGTGGAGGGATAGTTCTCCAAAACAGGTCCGACTACCTAAAAGAGGCAAATCACCTCTTGGGAGACACCTCCACATATAAAAAACTCAGTGGCAATCCAACAGGAGTTTTTTTGAAAGAATATCTATCTCTTCTAGATACAGCCAAATTCCAAGGGATTCTCTCTAAACAAGAATTTGAGTATCTTTATGATGAACATCCCAAAATAGCCCTATTCTACCATCTACCAAAGGTCCATAAGGACCCAGTGAATCCACAAGGGTGTCCCATTATTTCGGGAATTAGCTCACTGACCTCCAAACTATCTCAATACGTAGACTTCTTTCTCAAACCGTTAGTTCCGAATACACTTTCATTCCTACGAGATTTCACTCATACAATCAAGAAAGTGGAATCTTTAGAATGGAAGACCTCCTATAAATGGGTCTCTCTAGATGTTTCCGCCCTATATACGAGTATTCCCCATGAATTAGGCATCTGCAGTATTAAAAATACTCTTAAACATCAAAATTTGCTCGATCAGAAACATCAGAATTTCATTTTAGAAGCCATACGTTTTGTGTTGGAAAGAAACTATTTTGAATTTGACAAGCAATTCTACTTACAAATAAGCGGAACAGCTATGGGGACCATCATGGCCCCCAGTTACGCAAATATCTATATGGCCCAATGGAAGGACGAGTTCATACATCATAATAATCCCTTTCACCATAATATAAAATAGTGGGGGAGATATATTGACAATGTCCTCCTGATATGGGACGGAAATATGGAAGATCTTGAAAACTTTGTAGAATATGTCAACAAAAATTATAGAAATTTAAAATTTACTCATAAGGTTTCGGAAAATCATATTGATTTCCTAGATGTAACTTTCTTTCATGAGGAGGGAAAGATCCTTACAAAGCTATTTAGGAAAGAAACAGACAGTAATGGCTATATCAGAGCTGATAGCGCCCACTATCCACCGTGGATTAAAAATGTCCCATATGGACAATTCCAACGAGTAAGAAAAAACTGCTCCAAAATAGAAGACTTTGATATTGAATCAAATACCCTAAAAAACAAGTTCCTGGCAAAAAAAATACCCAATGAAACTAGTAGAAAAAGCTTCAAAAAAAGCCAGAAATTTGGGTAGAAAAGCTTTTCTACAAAACCAAAACAAAAATAAAAATAAGAGTAAAAATAAACTCCTGACGGAAAAAACTGTCCTTCAGAAAAACAAAGAAAATAACAAAGGAGAAATAGGGTTTATTACTACCTTTAATGAAGCTGCTCCTGATATCAAAAGAATTTTTAAAAAACATTGGGCAATACTACAACAAGACCAGTAATTGGGAAGAACCCAAATATTATCTATAGAAAAAATAAAAATCTGAAGAACATACTGGCACCCTCAAAATTAAAAAACCATTGTACATCAAATAACAATAAAATAGAAAAATCAAACTGGCTATCAGAAGGTTCAAAAGGGTTCTTCAAATGCCAGAGAGCAAATTGTCTGGGTTGTTCTCATGCCTACAATGGAACGAAACCTACTAAAGTTATTAAGTCCAACCAAAATCCTAAAAAATCATGTACTATCGCCTCTCTTACTAATTGCAAGACCACGTATGTGGTATACCTTCTGGAGTGCAACT
This sequence comes from Bombina bombina, assembly GCF_027579735.1. Taxonomy (NCBI): domain Eukaryota; kingdom Metazoa; phylum Chordata; class Amphibia; order Anura; family Bombinatoridae; genus Bombina; species Bombina bombina. The sequence goes on along the minus strand of NC_069503.1, from coordinate 727,006,277 downwards.
GTGGCCTCCAATACATAGGGCGTACGAAGAGACCCTACAAGAAATGCCTGTTCGAGCATATTGAAAATATCGAAAATGGTCTGGAGGGACATAGTCTCTCAAAACATTATAAGAAAAAACATGACAAAAATCCATCATGTCTAAAAGGGACCATCTTGGAACATGTTAAAACTAACGAAAGAGGAGGAGACAGGTTCTTGAACCTCAGAAAAAGAGAGACGTATTGGATCCACTTCCTAAATACTTTACACCCTCAAGGTCTAAATAGGGATATTGATCTAGCAGCCTTTCTTATCTAAACAAATAGGCTTAGATGAAATAACAAAGTGTCATTCTTGTAGGAAATATCCTTTTCTCTTGTTCTTAGTGTTATTACTCATTCTTTAGACAAAATAATTGCTCTAGTAATAAAGATGTACTTTTATTACTTTTTCCAAATATGGTATTATTATTTTCCTCTTTTTTACTTTTATTATTATTCATCCCCCCCCCCCTTTTTTATCAAAAAAAATTTCATCATCATTTTTTATCATCATTTTTATCATCATTTGTTCTCTCTTCAATTTTGATAATATGTCATACTTCAGATGTTCTAAAAATAATATTTTTCCCCCTCCCCTTTTTTACTTTCACCCCCTTTTTTACTTTCACTCTAAATCGAAGTGAGTCTGTAGAATATAATATAATTTAATTATATAAAAAATAGTTGTATCTCCAATATTCGATATTTCATTCTAATATCTTCTGAAGATAGATTATATGTCATTTATAACTAATAATTTTCATGTAATTATGAAGTCGGTGTTCCTCTTTTTTTCTGGGTTTATTGTGGAATGTTGGTGTTGCTCTGTATTCAATGTAAATATACATGCCAATTTGTTACCAATCCTTCACAGTATACTTGTATATATATAAAAAATACCAAAAATATAAATATATCACTGTAAAGTCTATCTATTGCATAACTCTGTGCCCGTTTATGCCCATGGAAAGGGGGAAAGGGGAAAAAATCTCTTAAGGTGAGATTACCCGTCCTAGCTATTAAATAATATCATGGCTACAGTGTCTAAAATCCAGAATTTTAATAGGCTCTAGGGGCTGCATACGGCATTTTCAACTATATCCTATACTTGCAAATACGAGCACTAGCGTATTTTCAACCCTGTGATTGGTGCCGTTTCACTGCTGGTAACGTAATTTTATCCAACCAGCGCAAATCTAACACACCCCTTTAGCAACCAATCATGACACTACCAGGACCACACGCCTCTTTTTCAAACTGCTTAAAAATCAAACACAGGACCGGCGTTTTCCCTTATTGATGCCTCTGACGAAGAAGTACTCTATTATTGAGGTAGACTTCGAAACGCGTAAGGCGATATAATACTGCCCGGTCCTGGTAGTGTATTCCTATCGACTGACATGCTTTTAAGGAACATGTTTTTACCGCTACTGTGAATCACCATTTATTTTACCTGTCACATACCTCATCTGTTGAGGTTATCTCTAGTAAGCATATTCACAAAGGATTCCCTTATATGTGTATATTTGTTTTTTTAAAAATAAACAGTATTACACTATTAGTTCTTCTCCTTGTTTTATGCACGCTTATCCTGGAGTTCAATACAGACCCTTAGTACCAGCTGAGGAAGAACGGGGGATACAGCATCTTACACCTTTGGTCGCAGATCACCTAAACCACCATAATTAAATACAGTTTTGGGCAAGATACTTACCTCATTTGATTGAGGTGAAATCTGGTGAGTACCCATCTTGATGTATTAACGGACAAGATATCCTTACATTCTTCATATTGCAACGTTTGTTGAAAAGTCACCACGGACACTTAAATATCTTAATATCACCTCTAATATTCATATGGGTATATTATAAACTTTGTCTCCATTACAGAGTATTCCCTGGTGTTTTTGACATATGCTTTTTTGCCTGTGGACTTTTATTTAGACCTCGCAAACTTATTTCAGCATTTGTGTTATATGTTTTTGTGTTTAATTTATATGACCTCCTATTTTATCCTATGTTCATTGCATTTTATCTTATATTATTTTATTTTATTGTAATAACTTGAGTTATTTTATTGGACATTTGTTTAGATATTACCAGTCCTAGCTTACTGTTATTACTACTTCTACTAACCATGTATATGCCTCTCTAGATAAACCTCTCAAGATAGAATTGTCTAGATAATGATGATATATATATAGAGAGTATATATCTATTATTATATATATAATTTTTTATATTACTCTCTTATATTTTTAATGGTAGCATCATCTTATACTAGCTAGGTGATTTAAAAAGGAATATATTAGATGCGCTAAATTCACAATACCTTTCTTTACACACATATATATATATATATATATTTTTTTTTTATATATATATATATATATGTATATATATATATATATACTAATTTTAAATATTTTTTCTTCATTTGTTTGTAATATTTTATATTAAATTTTTCAATAATGCACATTGAAGATAGCAATACTTAATGTGAGTTAACCCAACTGTGTTAGTCCTAAGTAGCGAACCACTATGCACGTTTCACATATTTTACATTCCTTTTTTCTTCCCATAGAAAATAATGTACTTTTTACACTCTCCTGTATCACATCCACTATCCTTATTTTTCCTCCATCTCCTTCACACACATCTCTTCCTGCGTACTCTTACTTTCTAACTATCCTTCTCACTCCCTCTCAACTGCACGCATTCCTACGGGATGGCCCGCTAATAGGGCTATTTGAGCCCATAGACAACGCCAGGAGCAGCAGTGGCCAGCACAAAGGACACGGCACATAGGCGACGGGTCCCCATATCCATAAAGAGCACTGATTAGGGCAGTCCTGATTCTATAAGGCCCAGCTGAGGTGTACGCCACCCAAATCACTTTAGAAGCCCTGCACTCTGCTTAGAACTCTCACGCAGCAGACTAACAACCTAACAGAGGGCCCGCAGACTATACGCTCATCGATTATACAATTGGGGGCACATGATTGTGCTGTATTTAAGAAGACAGGGCACAGCAATTCTGCAACTGTCTATCGTCTTATACCACACTTATAAACACAGTGTAGGGCTAGTACTGACTACTAGGTGTTTGGGAGAGAGGCTTATTGGCTACTACTGTTGCACACCTTACTTTTTGCAACGTTGCTGGACTTTAAAATATACGTTGCCCTTCTTGTTAGACTTGCACTAACACGCACAGCTATCACCATATTACAGTAGAAAGGCCTTTCAGAGTGCGGCACAGTGAAAAGGGTTAGACAACAAACAAAATAAGCTCTCCAGGTCCAGCCACGCATCAACATCACAGTAATGCCACTCAAGAGAACAAACAAAATGGAGAAACAGAATAATTCAGCGACCTTAACACAATACCTTAAAGCACAAGAAACTGCCCAAGGGTCTACCACTGATCTGTCTGTTAGACTGGTAGCAGCCCAAGCACCTGATCTACAATAAAACCCAGATACCAGTGTTACAAAGGAAGATTTAAAAGCACTCTCATCTAAAAATGATATCAAAGAGGTACTAAAAGAAGTCAAAGGCCTATTTAGCGAACTCCGGAAAGAGATCAATAAAGTTTCCAAAAGAGTAACTACACTCAAGGAAGCACACAACATCCTTTATTCAGGTATACAAGAAGTCACGAAACACACTCAACAACATTTATTTATTTATTTATTTATTTTATTTATTTATAAAATATTTTACCAGGAAAGATACATTGAGATTTCTCTCGTTTTCAAGTATGTCCTGGGTACACAAAACATTGCATTGATACAATGGGTACAATAAAATACAAAACAATAATAATAAATGATATATGCACAAATTTTTTTAACATAGAACAGGTAGGAAATATATAATCAACAATGACAGGTGCATTCTGTTTTGAGATATGTAGAGAGGGATCTCTTAAAGGATATTAGGCATGGTGAAGGTTTGAAAGTGTGCGGGAGGTCGTTCCATAATTGTGGTGCTCTGTAGGAAAAGGAGGATCGAGCTGCTTTCTTTTTGTATTGAGGCACGCTAAATAATGTGCTGGTACTGGATCGGAGGTTATAGGAGGTGGGAATAACCGGTGAGAGCATACTGCTCAGGTAGGGTGGGAGCTTCCCAGAAAAGCTTTTAAACACTAGGCAGGAAAGATGGAGGGTGTGTCTGGATTCCAGCGACAGCCAGTTTAGTTCTTTTAGCATGTCACAATGGTGGGTCCTGTAGTTACATTGTAGCACAAAGCGGCAGAACGAGTTATACAATGTATTAAGTTTATTAAGGTGAGTTTTTGGTGCTGGTGCATATACTACATCCCCATAATCCACGATTGGCATCAGCATTTGCTGTACAATCTTTTCCTTTACAGTAGGGCTGAGGCAGGATTTGTTTCTGTACAGGGCACCTATTTTTGGATAAGGTTTAGATGCCAGTTTTTCTATATGGAGGCCAAAAGATAGATTGGGGTCTAACAACATACCCAAGTATTTAAAAGAGTGGACTGCGGTCAGTGTGCAATTTGATTTTATTTTGATGCATAGATGGGAATTTTGTAGTTTGTGTAGTTTAGGTCCTGTTCCAAAGATCATTGCGACAGTTTTGTCAGTGTTTAGGAAGAGTTTGTTTTTTGAGATCCACTTTTCTACCTCTGTGAACTGGTCTTGGAGTACTGCTTCAAGCTGTGGTAGATCGGAATTGTTTGCATAGATTACCGTGTCATCTGCATACATGTGTACAGTTGAGGATTTGCAGACATTAGGCAGATCATTTATAAACAATGTGAATAGCAGGGGGCCGAGAATGGAACCTTGGGGAACACCACACGTGACTGGGAGAGGGAGGGAGTCGCTGTCAGAAATGGAGACATATTGTGATCGATCCAATACATATGATCGAAACCAGGTTAGCGGACGATCACCAATACCTGAGTTTTTTAGTTTGAGCAGTAGTATGTCGTGGTCTACTGTATCAAAGGCCTTTGCAAAATCAAGGAAAATAGCTCCAGTTAGGTCTCCTTGTTCCATTCCAGTTTGGATATCGTTGTAAACTTTTAGGAGGGCAGTTGTAGTGGAGTGATTTGTACGAAAACCTGATTGATCAGGGGTCAGATAGTTAGATTGTTGGTAATATTCACATAATTGAGTATGGACGCATTTTTCTAAGATTTTTGACAATACTGGGAGCAATGATATTGGGCGATAGTTAGAAACCAAGGTTATCTCCCCACTTTTATGGATAGGCACTACTCTTGCAGTCTTCCAGAGTTTGGGTATGTATCCAGACACCAAGGATTCGTTAATTAGGGTTGTGACAGGTTTAGCAATTGCTGGCGCACTAAGCTTCAACAGCATTGCTGGGATTAAATAAGGTCCAGACTGGTTTTTCATTTTTAGGTTATTAAGGTGTTTCTTAATGACATTGATGGGTACAGGTCTAAAATTGAACTTCTCTATATTGGGTCTTTGCTGATTTAGTAGGGCCTGATCCACATTTGTGGCTTCAGGATGCGTGCCATTTATTAGTTTGTCAATCAGGGTGGTGGAGCATCCGACAAAATATTTGTTAAAGGCATTTGCTATATCTAAGGGGAGTTGCAGGGTTTGGTTGTCCACATTGACAGTGGAGGGTTGGGAGTGGATTGGTGGAGTTTGTAAATTATTTATGACTTTCCAAAACTTTCTAGGGATAGATATGTTATTGTTCAGATTTTCACAGAAATTTTGGGCCTTGGCCAATTTTGTTTGTTTAGTGCATATATTTCGCCATTGTCTATATACACAGTGATCGTTCATAGAGCCAGTATGCTTGAACTTTGACCACAATGAATCTCGAAACTGGTACATTTGAATGAGGTCAGCTGTGATCCAATTCAAGTGTGCTCCTTTTACTCTCACCTTACGCAGTGGGGCATGTAAATTCCAAACTTGTAGGAGTTCGGACTGAAACAATTAAACTGCAGAGTCAAGGTCTGGGATTAGGTTTAATCTGTGCCAGGGGAGGTTCTTGATGTCATTTAGAAATGATTGAAGATTACATTTTTTGAAGGATCTGGTGATTTTAACCTTGGGAGAGGTTTTAGTTGCCTTTATTTTGCGCACACAGTACACTAAGCAGTGGTCACTGAAATTGTTAGGGAGAACACATGCCTCCTGGATTCGGTTGGGAGAGGCGGAGAGAATCCAATCGAGCAGGGTGTGATTATGGCTTTTGTTGTTTATGCGAGTTGGGGAGGAGATTAATTGCGTTAGCTGCAAAGACTTAAACACAGAACAACAACTATTATTTTTTGGATTCAGCCAATCAATATTAAAATCTCCAAAAACCTGACGAAACATGACGAAACGATATATAACTTAATGGAAAGAGTTAAGGATTTAGACAACCGAAACAGACGGAACAATCTCCGATTAAGGGGAGTTCCTGAGTCAGTAAATCAAACAGCCCTAAATGGCTACCTGCACAATCTGTTTAGAACAATAAAGGGAACCCCAAACTCTCCTGATGTCATCTTGGAAAGGGCGCATAGAGCACTCCGGCCAAAGCCACCAAATAAAGCCCCACCAAGGGATGTCATCACCAGAGTGCTCAACTTCGCAGACAAAGAGGAGATAATGCGCAGTGCAAGAGCCAAGGCACCACTAACACACGCCGGCTTTGACATTCAAATCTTTACCGATATCAGCCCAGCTACATTACAGAAACGGCGAGACCTAAGATTTATCACAGACGTTCTTTGAGCTAACAAAATCAATTACAGATGGGGCTTCCCTGTAAGTGTTATTGCCACTAAAGATGGGCAGGCTACTGAGGTCCGGTCGTTTGAAGACCTTTCAAGTTTCTGCAAATCACTGGGCATTGAAATTGCAGCTCCAACGCAACATCCTGATCAGGCCCCAAGAGATTTACAGGAACCTCTTCGGGAACAGGATCTGCAGTCGCCTAACTCATCCACTTTTCAATGGACTCCTGAGAAAAGGACATAATGCCTTCACCCCAGGGAAAGAGCTAACAAGCAGATAAGTTCTCAAGTTCTCTAGCCTTGCAGGGACAATAAGTTATCTTGTTTCTTCAAAATTAGATTATTGATTAAACTGCTCAAGTGCGGATGCTCTGTTTAAATACCTCATTGATAGCTGACTACAAAACTACTACAAACTGTAGGTGACAGCCCTAGTAGCTAAATGGGTCATGTCAGCTCTTATGGACAAATGCAGCACCAGGTATTCTTTGACCTTCTTTCCTTATGGATTTGAACGGCCAAATGGTAAGGTATTTAATTTACTAAGCAGGGCAGGGGAAATAAGATGTTACGTTACTTCACAAACTGTTTACTGTATATCATTTGCAAATTTTTATTTGCTAAGTTATTTAACAGTTAATTGTTGGCTGTTTTTTTTTTGTTTGTTTTTTTGCTAATTGAAGACTGCTCAAGGGGCTGAGATGACCAGAATAGACCCCTGGGTCCCTTGTTACCTGACCTCTCTTTCACACTCCACACTCCTCTCATAACAAAACCAATGTAGGATCTGTGAAGGCATCCACTCTGAGTCCAATCACAGATTGGCTCGGACCTGACCCTCTAGGGCTCTTCCCCATTTCCCCCCAAAATCAACATATACACCCACATCAATATGATGCTTTATGAGATACTATAACACTACCTTAGATTACTTTCTCATACACAGCAGGATACTGGCACACCCCCAGTACACGGTAGACGCTACTTAATAGCATCGGTGAGAATTTTCTCACTCCTGATCACTTACCTCGATCAACTTAATACCTAAATATGTTCTATAGAAGAAGCAAGGCACTCTAACAGATTGTTCAGTCATTCCTTAGGCATCTACACTTTAGGCTACCGGTATTGACCCCCCTTTCCCTCTCTTCCCATTTTTTCCCCCTCTATACTCCCTATCCCATATATCACTTTCTGCAATGTCAGCATAGGCAGCTACACAGACTATTAACTTTATTACTGTTAATGTCAAAAGGATTAAATAAGCCAGAAAAGTGAGCCATAGCAATAAGGGAATTCAATATACTTAAAGGAAAAATAATACTAGATGGCAAACACCTACTTATCCAACGGCCTTTTTTCCTCAGGTCTATACAAGAGAAATGGGAAGTCGGAATACTAATACATAAAAACATCCAGTTTCAGCTAATATGTGCAGAAAGGGACTGTGAAGGTAGGCAGCTAATACTAATAGGTTTGTTATTCGGTAAGCCGATCACAATAGTAAATATCTACTCACCAAACACATCACAGAGCTCATTTCTCCACAAGACAGCCAAAGATATAATAGACAATAAAAAAGTACACTGCTACTGGGGGGGGGGAATCTTAATACTCCCCTTGATCCAACAATGGACACCTCAGGGGGGACCACCACAATCCCACAAAGAGGCATTAAAAACATTGGTAATTGCCTGCGAAATCTAGCACTTCATGATTCATGGAGAACATATCACCTGAATGAAAGGGATTTTACTTTCTTCTCACATCCACATCAGATCTACTCACGCTTAGACTATTTCCTGTTAGACCCCATGTGCCTATCTTTAGTTCGCCAAGTAAAAATTAGGCCAATCACTTGGTCGGATCATGCCCCAGTCCTGTGTTCCTTGGAGTGACCTGAGACCCCCACTATCCGCTTTCAGTAGAGACTTGATGACACTTTACTCACGGACCCCCTTGTTCAGCAAGACATTGACAACACCCTAAAAGAGTACTTTCTCCTCAATACTTAAGCCATATTACCTGTCTCGATGGTATGGGAAGCACACAAGTGCGTAGTTAGAGGAATACTAATTAAACATAAATCAAGGCTAAGGAAAATTCATAGGGGCAAACATATTTAACTTACTCAAAGAAGTTAGTTCTGCAGAATGATTACACAAACAAACTCAGACAAACACAAACTATAGAGAACAATTAACACAAAAGAGATTACTTTTACAACAATTCTTACAACTTGAACAGCAGCACCACTTTCACACATTGAAAAAGCATTATTACAAGTGTGGCAATAAGGCAGGATGCCTATTGGCTAGAGGTCTTCGACGCAAACAATTAAAATCGTATGTCTTCTCAGTGAAGGACTCATCGGACAGGGAACATGGGGATAGCACCCAAATAGCAGATACATTCCGTAGATATTATTCCTCCCTTTATAACTTAAAAATTATAAACCTCCCAACCACTCCTGAGAATGCCCCTGATAAAAATATAAGCAACTATCTCTCCACTATTGATCTCCCTAAACTAAGTGACTCCGCTTCTGAGAACCTAGATAAACTATTTAGCCCAAAAGAGATAGCAGAGGCTATTAAAGCCCTGCCAGTGGGTAAAAGCCCAGGCCCAGACAGATACAGTACGAAATACTACAACATTTTTTCCCACACACAACAACTTACTAACTTGTTCAACAGCATACAAGATCAAGGGGGTTTCCCAAAAACTATGCTCGAGGTCCACATTACTGTTCTCCCTAAGCCAGGGAAGCCTTCGGATCGACCAGAAAACTATAGGCCCATATCACTTCTCAACACAGATATAAAAATATACGCCAAAGTACTAGCTACCAGGCTTTAACCCTTTGTTAAAACAGCTCATATCAACAGACCAAGTCGGCTTTATCCTGGGGAGGGAGGCCAGAGATAACACCCTCAAAGTTATTTAATTAATCTCATATGCCCACAATAGCCAAATCCTTATGGCAATATTGTCAACAGATGCCGAAAAGGCTTTCAACAGGATGGACTGGGGTTTCCTTGGCTCCACTCTGGAGAAAATGAACATGGGACCAAGGTTTGTTGCAGGGATAATGTCACAATATACTCAAACCCTACTGCTAGAGTCAGAACAAATAATATACTTTTGGAACCTTTTCGGATTTGAATTGGAACCCGACAAGGGTGCCCCCTTTCACTGATCCTTTTTGCCCTCACTATTGAAGTTCTCACCAGCAAAATCCGACACAACCCTCACATTAAAGGCATCACTGTCCAAAATACAGAATATAAAGCATCGTTATACGCCGATGATATTCTGCTAAAGTTAACCGACCTAGACACTTCACTACCCGCCCTACTTAGGGAGTTTGAGGAATATGGTAAACACTCAAACTTTTACCTTAATGTCTCAAAATCCGAACTCCTCAATATTAACACTCCATCAGACATCATGTAAAATGTCCCCTCTTACTGTCCGCTTAAAATACAACCCTACAAACTTAAATACTTAGGAATTTTCCTCACAGCAAATCCACAGGACATGGTTAAAACTAATTATATACACATCCAGCAGGAAATCCTGAGAGATCTATCAGGGTGGAATGGTAAATTCTTCTCTTGGTTCGGAAGAATACACATCTGAAAAATGAGCATACTTCCCAGTATTTTATACCTCTTCCAAACAGTATCGCTACCATTACCACATAAATTTCTTTCCAATTTGCAAACTAAAATAGAAACATTTATTTGGAACAAAGTCAACCCTAGAGTCCCCAGGAGTACACTTTATCTCTCACGGGGGGGGGGGGGGGTTGGGAGTGCTAGACCTGCTCAAATACAGATTGGCCACACTTCTCCAACGCATACCAGAATGGTGCTCCCGGTCTTCTCAGAAACAATGGATTCAATTAGACGCAGATATTCTTCTTCTAGAAAATGTGGGGTCTCTGGCTTGGATTTTACTGCAGAAGAGACCCATAGACAAAAAAATACCCACTCCTTGATGAGTTATTTGGCCAGTGGGATGGGTTAATTAATACCTGTTCACACCTCTCCTCATTGCCATCTCCTCTAACACCTTTTAGAGAAAACCCTGACATCCCGATATGCAAACAAAACAGCACTAACCCTGTGAACCACCACATCAGGCACCGCGCAATAGGATCTATTAAAAGGGAAGGCAAGCTAATCCCAATAGAGGAATTAGAAGACCTAGAAGCTTTAGCTCTTTCCTCTTGGTACTCGCATACACAGATTTTGCATTATCTGCAAACCCATAATCAAAAACACAAACTGACAAGGCAGCCTACCCCTTTTGAGGGATTGTGCCTAGCCAAGAATACGAGGAGGCACACACTCTCTATAATATATAAACTAATCACACCTCCTGACATCCATCCCTCATACACACATAGATGGCACACTGACTTAAACATGAAATTAGATGTTAAGGATTGGGGGGAAAAAATCCAAGCTCACAAAACATCCTCAATATCAGCAAGCACTCAAGAAACAAACTACAAACTCCTAGCTAGGTGGTATCTGACCCCTTGTAGGACTAAGAACATTTACAAATATGCAAATGGTAGATGCTGGAGAGGATGTGGGAAGGATGCCAACCATCTACACATTTGGTGGGGCTGCAATAGAATTACCCCATACTGGCAGGAACTTATTGCTTACATTAGAGACACATTCTCAATACCTATTCCATCAGACCCAAAAATTCTGATCTTTCACCAACTGCCTAAGATCAGGGAGGCAACTAAACACTCCCTCATATTTCTCTTCCTCAATTGTGCAAAGGCCCTTATCCCACAAAAATGGAAATCCCCCAACCCACCTACACTGGACCAATGGAAACAACAAGTCACTAATACATTACACTTAGAAAGACACCACTACATTCAATTGGGGAAAGCTGAAAACCATGAACTCATGTTGGTGAAGTGGTCAGCAGCTGCTAATGGTTAGTCAGTGTCGACACATCTATATTAGTATAAAATTCTCCTCTAACAGAATATAATTTCAGAAACAAACTTTAAGTACTCTATAATACAGCCTACGCAAAGAAAGAAGGAGGAAAAAGATCTCACCTCCTACCTCCATCCCCCCACCACCCTTTTTTTTTCTTAGTTTTTCTCTTCCTCATTCTGTGCCCCCCCAACTTACTTAATATGTATACTACATACATGTTCCTATCTTAGTAGAAAAAATGATTGGATAACTTCTAGCGTTCAGACTGTTTAATTGTTTATTAAATATTGTTGAAACTTCAGGTTATTTCGCATTTAATGCCCTACGGACCAAGCGGGTCCATACTGAATATATCTAATTATTAAATTTTGTTTAAAATGTTAAAAACCTTTGAGCTACGTATGGCAATCAGAATACAAATCTAGATGGGGCAAAGATAAGGACACCTAGGAATATTGGACTTAATGCATAACCAAAAGACCTAATCCTTTGTCCCTCAACTGAACTTAAATTGCTTCTATAGATGGGCACGTAAGTAGCGGTAAGCTTGAAAAACGTGCTCGTGCACGATGTCCCCATAGGATACAACTATTTAATAGCTACCTAGTTAAAATAATTACAAAATTACCTGTAAAATAAATCCTAACCTTAGTTACAAATACACCTAACACTACACTATCAATAAATTAAATAAATAAATTAACTACAATTATCTAACATAAAATACAATTAAATAAACTAAACTATATTACAAAAAAAACAAACACTAAATTACAAAAAATAAAAAAATATTACAAGAATTTTAAACTAATTACACCTAATCTAAGCCCCCTAATAAAACAAAAAAGCCCCCCAAAATAATAAAATTACCTACCCTAAACTAAATTACAAAGTAATCAGCTCTTTTACCAGCCCTTAAAAGGGCTTTTTGCGGGGCATTGCCCCAAAGTAATCAGCTCTTTTTTTACCTGTAAAAAAAAACAAATGCAATACCCCCCAAACATTGCAACCCACACACCCCTACTCTAAAACCCACCCGATCCCCCCTTGAAAAACCTATCACTACCCCATTGAAGATCACCCTACCTTGAGCCGTGTTCACCCAGCCGGGCACAAGTGGTCATCCGATCCGTCCAGAAGTGTTCATCCGATGGGGCAGAAGAGGACATCCGGACCGGCAGAAGTCTTCATCCGATCGGGGCAGAAGAGGTCCTCCATCCAGCAGAAGTCTTCATCCAAGCGGCATCTTCTATCTTCATCCATCCGGCAAGGAGCGGGTCCATCTTCAAGACATCCGACGCGGAGCATCCTCTTCTTTCCGACGACTAACGGCGAATGAAGGTTCCTTTAAATGACGTCATCCAAGATGGCATCCCTCGAATTCCGATTGGCTGATAGGATTCTATCAGCCAATCAGAATTAAGGTAGGAAAAATCCGATTGGTTGATTTAATCAGCCAATCGGATTGAAGTTCAATCCAATTGGCTGATTGGATCAGCCAATAGAATGCGAGGTCAATTCTATTGGCTGATCCAATCAGCCAATCGGATTGAACTTCAATCCGATTGGCTGATTAAATCAACCAATCGGATTTTTCCTACCTTAATTCCAATTGGCTGATAGAATCCTATCATCCAATCGGAATTAAAGAAGAGGATGCTCCGCGTCGGATGTCTTGAAGATGGACCCGCTCCTTGTCGGATGGATGAAGATAGAAGATGCCGCTTGGATGAAGACTTCTGCTGGATGGAGGACCTCTTCTGCCCTGATCGGATAAAGACTTCTGCCGGTCCGGATGTCCTCTTCTGCCCAATTTGATGAACACTTCTGGATGGATCGGATGACCACTTGTGCCCGGCTGGGTGAACATGGCTCAAAGTAGGGTGATCTTCAATGGGGCAGTGTTAGTTTTTTTTTAAGGGGGGATCGGGTGGGTTTTAAAGTAGGGGTGTGTGGGTGGTGGGTTGTAATGTTGGGGGGTATTGTATTTGTTTTTTTTACAGGTAAAAGAGCTGATTACTTTGGGGCAATGCCCCGCAAAAAGCCCTTTTAAGGGCTGGTAAAAGAGCTGATTACTTTGTAATTTAGTTTAGGGTAGGGAATTGTATTATTTTGGGGGGCTTTTTTATTTTATTAGGGGGCTTAGATTAGGTGCAATTGTAATTTAGTGTTTGTTTGTTTTTTGTAATATAGTTTAGTTTATTTAATTGTATTTTATGTTAGATAATTGTAGTTCATTTATTTAATTAATTTATTGATAGTGTAGTGTTAGGTGTATTTGTAACTTAGGTTAGGATTTATTTTACAGGTAATTTTGTAATTATTTTAACTAGGTAGCTATTAAATAGTTATTAACTATTTAATAGCTATTGTACCTAGTTAAAATAAATACAAAGTTGCCTGTAAAATAAATATAAATCCTCAAATAGCTACCATGTAACTATTAGTTATATTGTAGCTATATTAGGGTTTATTTTATAGGTAAGTATTTAGTTTTAAATAGGATTAATTTATTTAATTTTAGAAATTTTATTCATATTTATTAAAAATAGATTTAACTTAGGGGGGTGTTAGGGTTAGGGTTAGACTTAGGTTTAGGGGTTAATAACTTTATTATAGTAGCGGCGACGTTGGGGGCGGGAGATTAGGGGTTAATAATTGTAGGTAGGTGGCGGCGACGTTGGGGGGCAGATTAGGGGTTAATAAAATTTATTATAGTGTTTGCGAGGCGGGATTGCGGCGGTTTAGGGGGTAATACATTTATTATAGTGGTGGCGATGTCCGGTCGGCAGATTA